>NC_134459.1:125259065-125541565 GCF_047948215.1 Lycorma delicatula | reverse complement strand
AGTAGCACCTATTAATATATAAATATCGATACAGGCCACATGTTATTGCATTTTTACATCTTTCTCCAACTTTTTTTTGGTCCTCTGGGTCGGAACTTGAATATCTTCCAGTTCTGATAATTTTGATACATCAGAAAATTGCAAATACCATATATCGGATAACTTCTTATGCACATCATGAAAGGCTATATTGTGTTCCAAGTTGTAATCTATCAATTGTATTTCTGCGAATTGCTGTAATTTTATTACATGTTCAATGTTACCGTATGTTCATTCTTCAAACTCTCAAGAATCATTTTCCTTGCATTGTTCTCCTCAATGCCACTGACTGAAGGCCTATCATCTTCAATAAATCTTTATTTCACTAACAAGTATTTATTATTGTGACTCGAACCATGTTGTTGTTATCAGTGACATATATTATTATGTACTTTATCATTGTCAATCAGTTTATTGTATTGTTCTAATCTTATCATTTATTTTTGGATAACTTGTTATCTTTACGAACTGAATGTTAATATTATTTTAGCGTAAAAAAAAGTATAAAAATATTTTTTTTTTGTGGTCGGCAAGTTGGAGGTAGCATCACTGTCAAATTTGTAAAATATACAATTTGTAAATAAAATATAAAATTTGTAAATATTTGATTAGCAACCAAATAAATAAAAACTGTATTTACTACAGTTTCACATTTCTTTAGACAACTTCTGAAGTACATAATTATTATTTTTGTCAAAAATAATTTTTCCCTTTACAGCAATCAATACTTCATTGCATAAATTGATATTTTCGAACACAACTGTCTCAAAGGCTGTTTTTAATTATGATACTCAAGTTTCTTATTTAGCATATAAAATAAACAAACCAATTTTTTTTAATCATTCCAGCCCTAGACAGGTATTAGGGAGAGGTATTTTTTTCTTTGTTTGGAACTACTGGGATATAGCTGGTGATTTTATCAACACAACTATAAAGATAGTAGTTATTCAGCTAAAAACTTATCTGCAAATAAGTAACTGGTCTAGTACAAAAAAAGTGAAGGGAAAGTGTCATACCTTACCCATTTGATTATAGAGTTTTTAGTTCTTATTACGCGTATATGTATAGTAGTTCTTATTCTCATCCTATGTATGTATAATAGTTTTCATTATCCTATTACATGTATAATAATTTAAGTTAGTGTATATTTATTCAAAGTAAACAAAAACAAACACAGTTGTAATAGAATGTTTCATAACAAAAAAATTTTAGTTGAAAAATTGTTGGTACTTTTACAACTAAGAGACTTGGCTGTAAAAGTTCAGTAATCAGTAAATTACCATAAAAATATTCCCAAAAAAAGTTAATAGAAAATTATGTTAGATATAGGCTTTTTCCTATACTCTCAAAATGAAAAAGGCAATATATTTTTGTAAAGATTTCTGTAATCTTTCACTGTATAACAATATAATCTTCATCTGCTTAGAATATATACTAATATATCACAAGTATAAGGATAGTGATATAATGCGTGACTTTTATATGAAACAACAAATATATTTTTTAAGTAAAATAACCAAATCATACTTCATTCAAATAAATAACTAGTACTGCAATCAGTTGATAAAAAAATTAATTAGTCAATAGTTATGCCAATACATCTCAGAAAAGCTGTAAAACTATAAAAAATAGAGAATCTAAGTTATATAATTACAAGAAAAATCAATAAGTATATTTGATAATAGTGTTGGGAAATTCTAACAAATTAAATGCAGTAAACTAAAACAATTTCTTTAAAAATGCATATTCAATGATGTAAAGAACATGAAAATAATTATTGGAAATTAACAGAAAACCTCCATCAAAATTGTGTAACACTAATGAAAATAATTTCAAAAAATGTATTTATTTCCAGCTGAAATAACTTTGCGATTTCTTTTTCTCTTCTGTAGTATTCTTTCACTAAACTGTTTCTTTCTTTCTTCTGACCAGGTGTTCTTGATGCATCCTTGAATTTCTTAATTTTTCCTTTACTGTTTACTTTAATCTTTGTGATCTTTCTTTATTGTTAGTAAATTAATATAGGTACAAAAAATCAGAATGTTTTAATACGTACTTTACCTCTGTGATGTGAATAGGTAACGAATTCAGATTAGACTGCCAATTACAAAAATCAACAGGACACTGTGTCGGTTGATATTTACACGTTTTTTCATGTTGCATCACATTTCTTGCTTCTTGAAACACTTCAGTGCATCCTAGTCCCTCATAACGACATGTTTCCTTTAAAAAAAGAAAATACATCACATTATTTATATAATGTATAATCATATAAATTAAAAAATGAATAATTTTGATTTGGCATATTGTATATCATTGTGTAAAATAATGAAAAGTTATAAGTTTAGTAATTATTTTAATGTTATTTAAGATACTGGAATATTCTTAAACTTCTACATGAGGGTTAGAGGCTGTGCCAGTTAGTCAGCACTAAAATATATGAGAGCAAGTCTGAATTCTACACTTCAGTAATGCTATAATAATTTTTTAATGTATAAAATTATGTACATGATTATACAGTCTACGGAATCATCCAATCATATATTTATAAAATATTAAAAAAATACAAACTTAGTCAACAAAACAGTAAAAAAAAAAAATATACCAATAGTCGAATTTAGCGGGATCCCACATCATCAGTTGGTACACAATTCTATAATTATATTGACAAATAGCAAAAAAGAAATCAAAACTTAAAAATTTAGATCATAAAATCTCTAACCATAAAATCTGTAATAACTGCACAAATCCATTGTCATTAGTGGAATGATGAAAATTTAAAATGTTACACACTATGTTCATAAACGTTTTGCCAACTGGTACAACCCACTTGTTTTTAATTAAAACATCATCTTCAAATATGATCTGTGGTTCATCTTTACGTACTTTTGTAGTTTTAGTGGTTAAGTTGTTACTTTTTTAATTTAATTAGCCTAGTGGTCAATATGTAGATAAATATAAACATAAATATGTTTATGAATTTGCAGTTTAGCATCCTAGCAGTATACAATAATTATTATTAGCAAATAAAAATATCTCATTTACTGCTTATTTTTTAAAAACGTTCACGATAAAACTTTCACAGTATGTAGTGCTTCATCAGATGTATTAAATTTTTTTTTACATTCAGAAAAGAAGGATATTAGCCCTTCTTAGTCAGTTTGTTAAATGGTAATTTGAAGGAAGATTTATATTTGATAATAAGACTGGTATTTAAACAGTGCTTATTTAATAATACTTATTTTCTTTTAATTTTTTTACAGCTTCTAATTTTGATGTAGTTAAGTCTGATGATATTTTTTAAGAAGTCTGATAGAAATTTTTTATTTAAAAAAATGTATGTAACTAATAAAGTGATGCCTTGGAAAAATTTCTTTATGGATTTTTATATATCAATGTAACAAAAAATTTCCAGATTTTTAAAAATAACATTAAAAAATTAAATAATAATCCAACTAATAAATTAAAAGCAAAATTTATTAAAACACTGAATAATTGTAACCAATTAATAGAAAATAGAAAAATAAATATATTAACAATTCATTATCACCTAAATTTTCAGGTCTTATAAAAATCAATAAAGAAAATTTACCTATTAGACCACTTACCAATTATGTAAATACACCATTTTATAAAATTTCTATCAGACTTCTTAAAAAATAACACCAAAATTAATAACACATTCAACATCAAAAATAGTTTTGAAGCTATAAAAAATTTAAATAAATAAAAGCATATTAATTGCATACGATATAAACAATATGTATATAAAAATTTCAATAAAAGAAACTTTAAATATTGTAAAAATATTATTACATAAAAATAAAATGCACATTTATATAATAAATCATATAATATGATTATTATAACTCACCCTAGACCATAATTAATGTACTAACATTAATGTAATTTAATAATGAATTTTACACAAGAAGGTTTATCAGAAAGATCCCCATTAAGAAATATTTTACAAGTTATAGAAGAGATTATTGTTGTATTTAATGTTAGACATATTCACAATATAAAACTTTAAATACATAGATGATATTTTTGTAATACACGCTATTTTCTTAAGTAAGGTCCGATTGGCTGTAGCTATGAAAATTTTGCCCGGCTTTCTGAAAAGTACATGCACTCTGGCTTCCAGCATGCCTTACACAAATCCACTGGCACAAATGCAATTTACAATCATAGCGTCATTGTGTACAGTTTATATTGTGAAGTTGAAATGTTAAAAATAATTGAGTGGCCCATCAATTGTGAAATACAGTCTGTGATTTGATTTTTGACGGCAAGGAATGTTTCGGCAGTGGACATTCATCACCAGATATGTGATGTTCACAGTCTTAATCCAATGAGTAACAGCAAAGTATGTAAATGGGTAAGATTGTTCAATGACAGGAAGGACAATGACCATGATGAACTGTGATCAAGGCGACATTCTGTAATCACAGACAATTTGACAAAGCTGATAAAAAAATTTGTGAACTCTAATTTATGATTTCTACTTTGTCACTGATATTAACACAAGTTTCATGGTCAGTTTTATACAAAAACTTTTCTGAAATCTTGCAGTTCAAAAAACTTTGCTCACGATATCTTCCAAGCTGCTTTCTGAAGACCAAAAAATGAGAATGGATAGTTCTTTAACATTTTTGACCCAATACAGAGAGGAAGGAGATGAACGATTTGATCACAATGTGACAGCAGACAAGACATCTTACATCACTCCAGCATCAAAGCAGTAGTCAATGGAATGGCGACATACATCTCCAGTCAAAGTGAAAGCCAAACAGATAATGTCAACACACAAGATTATGGCAATTGTCTTTTGGGATACACATGGTGTCGTGTTGGTTGATTTTATGCCCAAAGGGACAACAATTAACTCAGCAGCATACTGCGAGACCTTGACAAAGCTTTGGCATGCCATATAGAATAAGCGACATGGCCTACTGTCATCGGGAGTTTTGTTACTGTATGACAGTACACAACCTCATTCTGCTGCTTAAACTCTAGAGTTAATCAGATCTTTTGGATGACAACAAATGAACCACCCACCATACAGCCCAGACCTTGTACTGATCAATTACCAATGTTCTGCTACCTGAAGGAGTTTCTCAGCGGTCAGCACTGACATCGATGAAAAAATGAAAACAATGATTGAAGACTGGTTATCTTAACAGGCAGGCAATTTCTATAATGTGGGCATAAACAATTTAGTAAAACCCTATGATAAATGTTTAAACAAACAAGTAATTACAAACAAAAGTAGCATAAAGTGAAAAAATTATAATATCTTTACTATTTTTGTTTGTATTATAAAAACAGACCTTTCTTAAAAATAGCATATTTTAATAATCAAATAAATTCAGAACACATAATAACTATTAATGATTTATAGGATATATTCATGAAGTTTGTTTGGCCATTAAAAAGAAATTAACTTATGAGAAAAGGTTTTTACTTAGTTTTAGTTTACAACATACGTACTTCACTTTTCCACATAATCACCATTCAGTTCTAAGCACTTTTCATAATGCTGCACCAGTTTCTTTAACCCCTCTGCATAGAAGTTCACCACCTGGGAATTGAACTAGTTGACAACGGCAGTCTTGAGTTCCTCATTTTCAAACCGTTGTCCACTAGGCTACTTTTACAAAGGCAAAAGTAGAGGAAGTAGTCAATAGGTGTGAAGTTGGGACTATATGGAGGATGGCCAAAAAGTTCCCAACAAAAATCTTGAATCTTCTTCTTGGTTAAGGCAGCAGTGTGAGGATGCGCATTGCTGTGAAGAAGGATTATGCCAAACAACAGTTTCCTGCATCGTTGATGTGAATGTTTCACAGTACATGTCAACTTTAATTGTTGATTCAAGTTCCATGAATTCAACCAAAATGACGCCCTTTTTGTTCCAAAAATGGTAGCCAACATTTTTCAACTTGAGTACAACGACTGCTTAAACTTTTTCGGTTTTGGGGAACTTGAATGGTGTCACTGCACTGATTGTTGTTTTGATTCTGTTTTGGTGTAGGATATCCATGTCTCGTCGCCCGTAACAAAGTGGGAAAACAAATTATTTCCATCTTGTTGACAGCAATCCAAAAACGCTCATCCACTCCACCTGCACATTCTTTGCTCATTTTGTTGATTGTGAGCATTTTCGGAACCCACCTTGCACACAATTTGTCATATCTGAGATTTTCTGTAATAATTGTGTAGATAGAGATGTGTCCAACATGCAGAAATTCATCAGCCACAGCACTAATTGTCAATCATTGATCACATCGCAGTTTTCAGTTCACTTGTTCGATTTCATCGGTCTGAATACTGGGCCTGCCACTCCACTTTTCTGATGTCTCAACATCATTGTCTAACCCTTTCTTTCATTCATTACTGTAGGTCCATATACTAGGCACAACTACTGATGAATTTCAGGAGCTGAAGATCCTTTTGCACACAAAAATCGAATCACAGCGCATACTTCACAACTGACGGGAGAAATGATTGTCGCCAACATTGCGATTGCTTTCATCGGCAGGCAAGCAACTACTGAATCAATACAACAGCAGTGGCTTTGTAAATAGCCAATAAATGGTCCTGAATATGTGAAACTGTGTTCAGACCCGCTAATATTTAAATATAAGCCGACAGCCCTTTATGAATATACCTTGTACATAATAAAACTTAATGATTTCCATAAAAATATAACATATACTTAGAAATTAAAAATAACATTATAAATTTTGTTGAGATAAATATTAAAAAGGGTAAAGGAGAATTAAAATTAGGAGTATACAGGAAACCAAAACCAATCATAACTATAAATAACCTCTCCATCCATTCCATCAAAAGAGTGTCACATACAATATAAAGTGCTATATAAAAAGCTTTACAATACACTAACGATAATATAATATTAAAAAATTGATTAGATTTAATTAAACATAGAACAATTGAAAATGGATACAATAAAAAAATCACTAATAATTTAATTAATTAATATACAAATACAACAGTGAAAAAACATTTTCTACTCCTATCGTTAGATATAAAACTTTTCTACCTACATCATATAATAATAGTTCATTTCACTTCTTCAAAAAACATCACACCAGCTTTTATAAAATAGCTCCTATAATTAATAACAAGAAATCAAAAACTAATTAATAATAATGAATCAGATAATAAAAACATTAAAGTTAATCCAGGTGTAGGTATAGAATTAATTGCAGTAATAAGGATTGTAATCATTTTTATATAGGTATAACAAGTAGAACATTTAAGGAACACTACAAACATTTAAATACAATAAACAAAGTTGCAACTGATGTGCTGTTACGCTCCTAGTTTAGTTTAGTTCTTTTGTTTATTTACTTCAGTTTTGTTCTTTGTTTTCGTTTTCGATAATCTGGTGTTTTATTTCGTTTTGTTTTATTTCTTTTAATTTAGTTTGTTTTATTTGAACTGTTTTGCCGTTTGACTGTCTTGCCCAGTGATTGCTTAGTGACGCTAGGTGAAGTGAACTTTCGGAATATTTTGCTGATTTATTTATACTTTGGCTACATAAGTGAGTTTTGCAGTGATCTGTAATAAGATAATATTGTTATAGTGGCCCCACATCACATTTAAGCATTTTATTGCGACTTACAGAATTATTTTGTTGTGTCAGCTGTTTGTTTACACCATCTCAGTTGTTTCGGCTTGTTTACATTGATTTTGTTTTTTTTTACTGGTAATACAATTTTTTCAGCTATTCTGTCATGTCACATTCTGGTGGGTCAAGAGGTGTGACCTTGCATCCACATGGTGATTTTTGGTCCTGATTGGGATATAGGGGAGGAAGGCTTCCAGAGAGACTATACAAAGTACCCATCGTGGGGTAGTCACAGCCGAATGTAAGTCTAACAGTTCTTCAGAAGAAGGTGATCGCTGGGAGGAGTATGAGGAGGACTTCTCACGCTTATCTCAGCCCCTGAGGGAGATCTCTGCAGTGTGCGAGGACTTGGAACAGCTGGTTGATGAGCCTTCAGCTAAACAGAGGTTAAGTGTATCTCCTATTGAAGGCGAAGACTTGAAGAAATTCCATGCAGCAATGCTAGGCTCTGATTATGAAAACCAAATGGAGGAGGAAGAAGGGAGCAAGGAGGAGTTTTAATTGCCCATACAGGGGGAAGAATTTCGGCAAACTGAAGAATCTGCTGGTTGAAATTGGGTGCTTTAACCAGATGGTCTCTGAGAGTCGTAACATCAAGAATGTTATAAAAGAGGATGTTAGTCGGCTGGTGAAACCTGCATGGCAGTTAACACATTTTAAAGGTTTTTGGGAAGAATCTGGGAATGTGCGGATCCAGCCTGTGAGGATGACACAGGCTACAGACGGAGGGTTCTGCTATTGGGCCCACGATTGGTCTAGATCTGCTGCAAAGACTTCTACAATCAGCTCACTAAAGGAGTTTGCCATAGTGATAGACAAGAGATGGTCCAACTCGTTGTATGATAAAGTATTGGAGGAATCCGGCTACCTGCTGGAGGAAGAAGAGAGACAAGATCTTTATCCTAAACTCCAATGGTGATAAAAGGAGTCAGCTTGCCGGACATGTGTGCTGTGGCACCTATGGCAAGGAGGAAACTGAATGGTGGCAAGCTTTCCCCAAGTGCAGTTATCAGTTATCTTCGCAGTGGCCATCCTCAGGGAAGCAGACGATCTTCGATCTTATTAGTCAAGGAAACAACTATGTGATTGTTGTGGAGGATGAAGGCAGTGAGGTGGGTACTGACCTAGTGAAGAGCCTGGACAAAATATGAGAGGTTGAAGAACATTATGGTGTTTGCGACCACCAAGGGGAAGCAAGTTGGGGCTGACAGTTAGAAAGACTCTGGAGTACTGGCTTACTCAGGAGGCGAAACTTAGTGGCCAAACTCTTCCTAGCAGATGAGGGACCCAAATTGATCCCAAGGGAGGTTCAAAGGATGGCAACAATGGTGGTATGCCAACAGGGCGCCACCTACATCGACCTTCTTAGAAATGTTAAGACATCAGTTGGAGAGGCTTTAGCTCAGGATATCCTGTCCGTTAGAAAGGGCAGAGGGGAAGACCTAGAAGTTAGGCTAAAGGATGGAGGAAGAACGCCCCAGGATTTAAAAGATAAAATCCTGGCTTCTATTCCTGGTGCGACAGTAGCCCAAGATGGAGCTTTAAGGACAGCTGTAGTGCATATTATTATTATTATGCTGAGTTGTCGGAGGATCAGGTTATGGCCGGGATCAAGAGGTCATTGAGTGACACCACCTCTGCCAAGGTTACGTCATTGAGGCCGGCGTTCAGTTGCACTGAAAACCCCATGATGGTTCCGTCACCATGTGAAGCAAGGCAGCTGATGGCCAGTAAGAGAATACTCATTGGTTGGCAGTCATGCCGAGCTGAGATCAGGAGGCTTTGAAGTTAAACTGCTTCAGATGTTCACATGTAAAGGAATAGATAGGAGCTGTGCTTGCTATAACTGTGGTGTACCTGGTCACCAAAAGGCAGATTGTAAGGAGAAATCTAGGTGTTTTCTATATGGCAAAATCAGTCACAGAATGGGTAGCTGGGAGTACGAATGCAATAAATGAGTTGCTTATATATGGAGATCCATATACCTTGGAACACACCTTTTACAGGTGCATATGCTGAATATAGGCAAAGGAGAGGCTGGGAGTAAGAGGACACTCCAAAAAATACTATCATACTTCATGTTGATGGGAAAACAAGAATAGGCTGCAGTTGAAAAGCTTGCTAAGATGGGATGCAGATATACCAGCCAGGATGGAAGACCTACGTTTGAGCGAGCATTGATGCCTGGAATAAGACCTCCAAGGCTGAGGTGAAGTAATCGAACAGAGGGCTAAGGAGTGGAGGACAGCTCTCTGCAGAGCTATTGTTGGTCCGCGTTTGTGTGGATCAGCAACAGTGATGAGGCATGGAGACTGAATCCCCTGAACCCGATGACACCTTCTGGGGCTGAGTATGCTTAATTGCGACTCCAGCCGCAGGAGGGAGGATCGGTGAGATAGGAGGTTTAGTCAGTAGAGCACCCACACATACGCACTCTTCATTACATCTTGCAGAGCCTGTAAGCAATCCTGACACTTAGCCCATACATGGGGTTCCTCCAACTCATCAAAAATAAAAAATTCAAGAAATAAAAATCAATCTCTTACGATCAATACATCAAACATACATTTCCAAATTTATAGAACATGAAAGTATTAGAAATAAGTAATAATAAATAAGAAAGACAGTCTCTTGAAAGAATACATATAAAAAACAATGATTATTATTATTAAAGAGTAAGTGAAATTTTAATATGATGATTGGATTCAACAAATAGTGAAAATTCATCCATTAGATAGCAGTGAAATAGATGCACCATATAGATAGCAGTGTTATTATCAATGATAAATTTTCCTTCAAACTAACATTTAACAATTGGACTAAGAAGGGGTTGTTCTTTTATGAATTTTTAAAAACATTTTTACACATCTGATGAAGTGGAGCATATGTAAAAGCACTAATGTGAATTTTTAAGAAGAACAAGTAGTAAGTGATATTTTCATTTTATTATTGATAATAATGTATACATACATACTTGAGTATATACATTTTTTTTTTTTACTTATTGTCAATAATCTGCATCATCATTTGGAAATGTAATCAGGATATAAAAAAAAAAATTAATTACAAAGATAACATTTCAATAGGGTTTTTAGTGATGCTCAGAATTGAAAGAATTGTTATTGTAATGATTAAGAAAATGATTACATTTTAATATAATACTTACGAATGAAGTGAATATTAACATTAATTCCTATGAAAATATTCAGATATTTTTTTAAATTAACTATTTTGAATAATCAATACAAACTGAAAGGAAATAGTTATTTCACTCATTTTTTTTTTTGTCTGGCAGCTCATGAACCCTTTTACAGTTCAGTAAACTGTTTTGCCTAGTTTCAGAAAAAAAAGACCTGAAACTCTCCTATTTTAATCCTAATAACTAAAATATATAAGAGTTAAAATGCATATGATATAAATTCAAACTAATATCGTTATATGCAATTAAAATATACACAAAAGAAATAACTTACTGTAAATTCTTATATGGCTGTCTAAGTATATGCAGCATTCAGTTATAATATTTTTTTTTTTTTGTCTTCAGTCATTTGACTGGTTTGATGCAGCTCTCCAAGATTCCCTATCTAGTGCTAGTCGTTTCATTTCAGTATACCCTCTACATCCTACATCCCCAACAATTTGTTTTAAATACTCCAAACGTGGCCTGCCTACACAATTTTTCCCTTCTACCTGTCCTTCCAATATTAAAGCGACTATTCCAGGATGCCTTAGTATGTGGCCTATAAGTCTGTCTCTTCTTTTAACTATATTTTTCCAAATGCTACTTTCTTCATCTATTTGCCGCAATACCTCTTCATTTGTCACTTTATCCACCCATCTGATTTTTAACATTCTCCTATAGCACCACATTTCAAAAGCTTCTAATCTTTTCTTCTCAGATACTCCGATTGTCCAAGTTTCACTTCCATATAAAGCGACACTCCAAACATACACTTTCAAAAATCTTTTCCTGACATTTAAATTCATTTTTGATGTAAACAAATTATATTTCTTACTGAAGGCTCGTTTAGCTTGTGCTATTCGGCATATTATATCGCTCCTGCTTCGTCCATCTTTAGTAATTTTACTTCCCAAATAACAAAATTCTTTTACCTCCATAATCTTTTCTCCTCCTATTTTCACATTCAGTGGTCCATCTTTGTTATTTCTACTACATTTCATTACTTTTGTTTTGTTCTTGTTTATTTTCATGCGATAGTTTTTGCGTAGGACTTCATCTATGCCGTTCATTGTTTCTTCTAAATCCTTTTTACTCTCGGCTAGAATCACTATATCATCAGCAAATCGTAGCATCTTTATCTTTTCACCTTGTACTGTTACTCCAAATCTAAATTGTTCTTTAACATCATTAACTGCTAGTTCCATGTAAAGATTAAAAAGTAACGGCGATAGGGAACATCCTTGTCGGACTCCCTTTCTTATTAGGGCTTCTTTCTTATGTTCTTCAATTGTTATTGTTGCTGTTTGGTTCCTGTACATGTTAGCAATTGTTCTTCTATCTCTGTATTTGAACCCTAATTTTTTTAAAATGCTGAACATTTTATTCCAGTCTACGTTATCGAAAGCCTTTTCTAGGTCTATAAACGCCAAGTATGTTGGTTTGTTTTTCTTTAATCTTCCTTCTACTATTAATCTGAGGCCTAAAATTGCTTCCCTTGTCCCTATACTTTTCCTGAAACCAAATTGGTCTTCTCCTAACACTTCTTCCACTCTCCTCTCAATTCTTCTGTATAAAATTCTAGTTAAGATTTTTGATGCATGACTAGTTAAGAAATTCCCCATTTTCATAAATATTACACACCAGTTTGTATAATCTATCAATCGCTTCCTCACCTGCACTGCGCAGTAATTCTACAGGTATTCCGTCTATTCCAGGAGCCTTTCTGCCATTTAAATCTTTTAATGCTCTCTTAAATTCAGATCTCAGTATTGTTTCTCCCATTTCATCCTCCTCAACTTCCTCTATAACACCATTTTCTAATTCATTTCCTCCGTATAACTCTTCAATATATTCCACCCATCTATCGACTTTACCTTTCGTATTATATATTGGTGTACCATCTTTGTTTAACACATTATTACATTTTAATTTATGTACCCCAAAATTTTCCTTAACTTTCCTGTATGCTCCGTCTATTTTACCAATGTTCATTTCTCTTTCCACTTCTGAACACTTTTCTTTAATCCACTCTTCTTTCGCCAGTTTGCACTTCCTGTTTATAGCATTTCTTAATTGCCGATAGTTCCTTTTACTTTCTTCATCACTAGCATTCTTATATTTTCTACGTTCATCCATCAGCTGCAATATATCGTCTGAAACCCAAGGTTTTCTACCAGTTCTCTTTATTCCGCCTAAGTTTGCTTCTGCTGATTTAAGAATTTTCTTTTTAACATTCTCCCATTCTTCTTCTACATTTTCTACCTTATCTTTTTTACTCAGACCTCTTGCGATGTCCTTCTCAAAAATCTTCTTTACCTCCTCTTCCTCAAGCTTCTCTAAATTCCACCGATTCATGTGACACCTTTTCTTCAGGTTTTTAAACCCCAATCTACATTTCATTATCACCAAATTATGGTCGCTATCAATGTCTGCTCCAGGGTAAGTTTTGCAGTCAACGAGTTGATTTCTAAATCTTTGCTTAACCATGATATAATCTATCTGATACCTTGCAGTATCGCCTGGCTTTTTCCAAGTGTATATTCTTCTATTATGATTTTTAAATTGGGTGTTGGCAATTACTAAATTATACTTCGTGCAAAACTCTATAAGTCGGTCCCCTCTTTCATTCCTTTTGCCCAGCCCGTATTCACCCACTATATTTCCTTCCTTGCCTTCTCCAATGCTTGCATTCCAATCTCCAACTATTATTAAATTTTCATCTCCTTTTACGTGTTTAATTGCTTCATCAATCTCTTTGTATACACACTCTACCTCATCATCATCATGGGCGCTTCTAGGCATATAGACGTTAACAATCGTTGTCGGTTAAGGTTTTGATTTTATCCTTATTACAATGATTCTATCACTATGCGTTTTGAAATACTCCACTCTCCTCCCTATCTTCTTGTTCATCACGAAACCTACTCCTGCCTGCCCATTATTTGACGCTGAGTTAATTACTCTAAAATCACCTGACCAAAAGTCGCCTTCCTCTTCCCACCGAACCTCACTAATTCCTACTATATCCACATTTGTCCTACCCATTTCCTTTTTTAAATTTTCTAGCCTACCAACCTTTTTTAAGCTTCTAACATTCCACGCTCCGACTCGTAGAATGTTATTTTTTAATTTTCTGGTGACCCCTTCCTTAGTAGTCCCCACCCGGAGATCCGAACGGGGGACTATTTTACCTCCGGAATATTTTACCAAGGAAGGCGCCTCCATTATTGCTATGTGAAAATGCAGAGAGCCACATTTTCTTGGAAAAAAAGCAGCTGTAGTTTTCCATTGCTTTCAGCTGCGCAGTACTCAGAGGACTGAGTGATGTTGATACGGCCGTTTAAGTCGTCCTGACTCACGCCCCTAACAACTACTGAAAGAGCTGCTGCCCTCTTTCAGGAATCATTCCTTAGTCTGGCTCTCAACAGATACCTCTCCGATATGGTTGCACCTTCGGTCCAGCTGCTCTGTATCCGTGAGCACTCAAGCCCCCTCACCAACGGCAAGGTCTCATGATTCATAGAGGAGGTATAATAATATACAAAACTAAATGCTGAAGTGTAATTTGGCCTCATAACCAGACATTCACAAAAAGAAAGCATACAAATAATATTTTTGTATAAATTTGATTAAAAATACAACAAAACTTACAGAATTATTTTGTAGTAGAATTGATGTACCTACTTGCTGAACATCAGTAACAGAAGTTATATAATTAATACTGCTGTTTTCTTCTTCAGCAATACTCTTCTCATTAACAGAATTTACTGTCTGAATCTGGTCAGAATAAGCAAAAAGAAATTTGTACATAATCACATGCTATGAAACTATGGTATAAATGTAAGTTAAAAAAAAAACTTCACTAATTGTTTTGAATGTGAAGATTATATTAAAGAAAAGACAATCCAATTTAGTTGTTTAAAATGGAAATATTACAAATGATTATTTCTCTAAAAAAAATTTCACATTTTAGCCATTACTTTCATAATAGCTGACAACCTTGAGGAATCTGAATAACATACATGAGCTTTATGTAACACTGTCTTACTTCTTTGCTACTAGTCCATCTAACCATTACTCAACAGCTTATTTTAATTAACTTACACACATAAATTAAATGCTACCCTAAAATCCCACAAATGTTTTTTTGTCTTGAAAAGCTTGAAGTAATTCATAGGAAGAACAGACCCCACTAAGAGGCTCCTTTAGAAAGTTCTCAACCTGACAAAGAAAGTACAATTTTGTAGACTTCTTTCAACATTTTTTAATCTAGTCATCCTGCAATTCTATACATTTAGACCAATGTCTTCAGCTTTTTAATATCCTCAGCAAAATGCAATTTAACTCTGCAAAATAAGCAATTGTCTCGGCTTTGATATTGTTATTTGAAGTAAATCTTCGTCCAGTGGGCCATTCTTCAAATTTAGGAAGAGGAATTAATCACTGAGAGTCAAATCCTGAACATGTGGAAACACTTTAAAGCATAGGTAATGGAGTTTTTCCAACTACAGCAAAAGAATATCTTCAAGCAATTATCGTGATGAAAGAGCATTTTCTTTTTTCCCAGCAGTGGATATTTTAACCTGAATAGCACCCTTTGATTAGTCCACTAGTATATCATAATACTTCCCAATGATGGTTCTGCCTTTTTTTTTTTCAGGTAGTTTATAAGCAATACACCACAAGAATCCCAAAAACCACAGCCCTGACTTTTCCTGCATACGGGATTATTTTAGCTTTCTCTGGTATACTTTAACCTGCTTACACTCACTGTTTGGTCACTACAATATAAATCTATGTTTTATGCCGAACCACTAATGTGAATTTTTAAAAATAAAAACGAAATGCTTATGCTGTCTGTTTCATCTATGCCTTGAAAATTGTTTTCTGTCGACTGTTAACATGTGCAGCATCCATCAAGCAGAAAAAACATGTCTTACCCAAAGCATTGTGTAAAATGTTGTGGACACAGACTATCAAGATGTATGCAATGTCAGCAAGCTCAATCTTTCAGTAAGCAATCATTTAATACAGGATTGTGGATTTTTGTGACAATTCTGTTGATCATAGCGGTTTTTCGATATGCTAAGTGTTCATAATCTTGAATGGATGTACCACCATGTTTAAATTCAGTAGCCTACCTTTTTACAAAGGATAAGATCCTTTAAAATGGAATCTCTTTTTGTTTGTTTGTTGAGGTGAAACCTTTTAAAACAAAGTACTTTATAACAGCTAAAATCTCAATTTTGTCCATTTTTTCAGAAAATGTGAAAACGTTTGCTTTATTTGATCATCACAAACAAGCAACTATAAACATACCTATTGAAATTTCACAGCACACCATCTAAAGAAATGTACTTTGCAATATCGCAATCATTTGGTCAAAATTGCCCCAACTCTGTGGCAGGTCGAGAACTTTTCAAATCACCATAGATATTAATGAAAAAGAAAAACTGATAACTAAAAATAATACATATTTTTTCAGTAAAAAATATGTTACAGCTGGTAGAATGAAGACAGTCATTGAACAACCCAGCAGCATTTGTCAGCTATCCCAAGACAGATTTTGGACAGCAAATGAATTTTTCATGACAGACTTGGGCAGTACTCATTGTTCCTTTAGTATAAAAATAATTAATTACAGTCAGCCAACAGCAATCTAATCATTAAAGATTGTGGCCATCAACTAGTATAAATGACGATTTTTTTTAAATTTATTTATTGCTTGTACTTACACTCATATTTATTAAATATAATTTCTTTATTGATTTCTTTTATATATCATATTGAAAATTATAATACAAACCATTTACATTTGTTTGTGGCATCTGTTAATATTTATAGATCCAACAGGCATAAATTTTGTAGCCAAAATAATGGTGGATGGTTTTACTAAAACCTAATCAAGAAATATTGAGACTAAAATTATTTTTACTTCACATCAGCAAACTTTTTCAAGTTAATAATAATTGGATGAGAATGCACTCCATAATACTTACAACAAAAGACCTCACAAATATATTACTAACACTAATATTAAAAATATAAAATTGTAGAATAATGATAATAAAGACTTTTACCATATTTTATGGTTATTTAAAAAAAAAAAATCTGTTCAACTGTGTCAGAAACTAACAAAGGGAAAAACAATCTGTAAATAATCCTAATGTAAGAATATTCCAACTGGTTTATTTGCCTTGAGCTATTACTATGCTTTAGCGACAAGCATATTTTATTCCATCACAGCTTAAATTTTTAACTATTAATCATTTTTAAATTACAATATTAAAAAAAATATATAACACTGCAAAACAACATCTCATACCTGTTGAACTTCAGTTGATGCAACGTAATTATATACTTGTGGAAATGTTAGATTATTATTTTGAATCAGAGTCGAGGATATATTAGGCGGTGATAAAGAATTGTTATTTTTATTGTTATTATTAATTTCAGAATTTGATTCACCATTGCTGTTAAATAAATACTCAAAAGCAGATTCAAAATTTGATGTTCCATCATCTGCTGAAGAAATACAATTCAAAATACCGTTTGAACCCCAGACTGAAAGACTACCAGATTTTGCTGACGATGATAACACTAACATATTGGACTGATTATTTGAGTCGCATGTTGTAGCAGACACAGATGCAGACGTGGAAACACAAGCAGGAGAAGCTTCAGTTAATGAAGTATTATGTTCAGGATGCCCATAAGAAATGCAATTATTGCCTTCTAGGATGGGTCCATCTGCATACTGATTAGTCCTTTTAAACAGAAAGAAAAAAGATGTTTAAATTTTTTCATTCACTGATGGCTCAGACTATCTATTTTTCATCTACCATTTTCACTTGAAACATAAATTCTCAGACAATTTTATTTTTCTCTCCTCAAAATTAATCTCATAAAAACAAATAAAGTATAAAAAAACTTATATTTTTTCATAAACTATTAGTACTAGCTTAAAAGTTCAATACTATTTAGGCCTAATGTTCTGTACATCACAGAGGCAGAAAATATACTTATATTACCTTTAAATAAGCTTTAAATAAGATGGAATATTTTATTATTACCTTAAATCCAGCTTAAATTGTATAAATATTATGGAAAATAGAACTGCAAATTATTTTAATCCTGTAAAATTTTAACATACTGCTAATTGTAAATAAATTATTCAAAGATTTATGAAAAATTCATTTTTAAAAACCCAATACTGTTTTTTTAAAAAACAATGATTACCATTAAACCTGTCTAAAAAAGCAGTGCAATTTCAAATGAATATTCCTAACAAGGGTATAGAATTAACAAACCTTTTTATTCATACATGGATTTTTATAAATAAAATGGATAAATAAATAAATTTTTATAAATACACTGTCGATGAAGTGTAACAAAAGTATTAATTTATGTTGAGAAAGAACTTTTTAAATCTGGTAATTTGTTAGTAAATAGCAAGGTTAATAACATTAGAAAATGTGAGCATTTAAAAATTCATACCACTTATAATTTTTTGATATCAGCCTGAATACTTTCATAAGAGGGAAAGAGAATATGGATATTATCATAATTGGAAAAAAATATATTTCTGCTTCTTCAAGTTCGGAAATATTATTAAAATGTTAGGAAAGCTATTTTAGTTTGGATTAAAATTTTCAAGTTCCTGACATCAAGGAATGAATGAATCCCTCCACTGATCTTAATGGCTGAGTTTCTACTGCCTTTCAACCATCCAATAAGTTATGGGTTCAAATCCTGTCTAGACTAGGCCATTTTTTAAATGTTACAAATTCATTTGTAAAACAAAAACCAGGGCAATAACCGCAATTCTGTTCACTGAGTGAACAAATAAACAATTAGGTCAAGAATAAAAGAAAATTTATTAATATAGCACTTAGATTAAAACAGCTTAATTTAGTTAATAAAATCATAAAACGTTTCAGCATGAAACTGAAGTCAGAAGTAATCCTGGTTTAAGTCATGAGTTCACTAGAATTTCTAAAAGTAATTAAACCAGCATTTATTAAAATATTTTTAATTATTCATCATAAATAAGTAAGAAAATAACAGCATTATGAAAGAAAATATTTATAAATAAATAAAAATAACAGTCCTTATAAGAGTACTTAGATTGCTTTATAAATGCAATTAATTTTCAAATTGAAAAGTAATTTCATAATTAAAATGCATCAGTTAGCAGTTCAATACAATTCCTAGTCCAAATAATCAGAATTTAACGCCTTTTGACTATCGTTTTAGACAACACAACATGCCAGTCGCTATGAGTTTATTTATCATATCTCCTTCATTATCCTTTTTCTATACTATCATTTGGAACTATAAAAGTCTATATGTACTGTTTAATCATTGTTAAAACAAATGGTTGAATGTGAACAAATTTTCTTTCTTTACAAAGAGCTAAATTGATTTTTTTTTAAATTACCACCATCTGAAAATTGGCTACCAACTGTTTTTTTTTTTTTTTAATTTTTAAAAATATGACAAAATTGCTTGTTCTTAAACATTTTTAATTAGTAATTTCTTAAAATAAACTTAACCATGTTATGAAACATTGAAATTTACAAACAGGAAAACGGCAAAAGTTAAAGTGGTACTTTGACTAATTTTTTTGTAAATAAATTGTACCTCTCAGCTATCAAACAGAAAAAACAAACCTCAATACAGTGATCATTAAACATTTTGTTTTGTAAGGTGGTTTGTTAGATATAAACTCATCAAAGACAAACTTTTCTTTTAGAAAAAAGACACTGCAGTGAAATAAAATTATACATAAATTAGAAAATATTAAGTGTCCAAGAATATTTCCTTCAACTCTGTAAGTTTTTAATCAAAAACCAGCCGCCTCTACTCCACACCAAAACACCATTTTTTATGGGATCAGTTTTGGAATA
Source organism: Lycorma delicatula (assembly GCF_047948215.1). Lineage (NCBI taxonomy): Eukaryota > Metazoa > Arthropoda > Insecta > Hemiptera > Fulgoridae > Lycorma > Lycorma delicatula. Next base: position 125,521,779 of record NC_134459.1, on the reverse strand, counting down.
AACTAAGGGCTGCAGTATTGTTATAAAACCATAAGATAATACGACATAGGCCTCTCTGTGACATGAGAGGTAGCATCTCTGCCTTTCATCTGGAGATCCAGGGTTCGAATCCCACTCAGGTATGGCATTTTCACACACACTACAAATCATTCATCTCATCCTCTGAAGCAAGACCTAATAGTGGTACCAGAGGTTAAATAAAAAAAAAGAAGATATAATATAAAGAATCTTAAAATAGTGCATGATTGCACCATTATCATACCCTTGGCCATCTGGTAATAGTTTTTTTAGGGTTTTCTCTTACTATATGGTGGTTAAATGCTTTTTTTCTTTATTTTAATTGGCACAGTGATTATTATCTTACAAAATTACTTTAAGGATTTTATTTTTAACATGTGAACATTATTTTGCACAAAATAAGGCATTTCATTACCAAAATAGTTTATTTTTACAACAAAAAAAATCTGTTTAATTGGTTATTAAATGGTAAAGTAACAATTCGTCCATTAACTTTTAAGATAAAATTTTATGCTGAATTTTCTTAGAAATAAAATGTGTTAACCTAAAAATCATTCAAAATGATAATAGAATGAAACTATAATAAGCAATAGATTATTATTTTAGATTACTATAACTGCTAAGACCTCCCACTTAACAGAATCTTAACCACTGCAAGTATAATAATGAACTGAAATAGATTTAAGTTTAAACCTGAGAGATCTATGTAAAAATCTACTCAATGAGAAGTTTCCAAAGAAAATTAGTTTTGACTAAATATAAATTGACTAATTAGTTTTCAACAAGTCATATCATTCCATTTTTTTCATAATGTTTATTTTATGCAACAGATTTTATTTTGACAGAGTAATAAACTCAAAATTTTGCACGTGTTATTTTTAAATTATAAGGTAGATGTAATGTGTGATAATCAGGAAGCAACAGTACTTCTCCAACAATGACTATCACAGATTTACAGCAATGTTTCAATATAAAATAATAGAAACATAAACTTCATTGGTTTATGTTTGGAGCAAACACACGCTCACTTGTACTGTAGCTGCACAAAGTTTATCAACCTATATAAACAGCAGAAATATTAACTAAAAATATTTTACTTAAGAAATATGTATATATTTATAACAAAAACTATTGATTGCCTGTATTTTAACAAAGTCTTTAACCTACTTTTCAATTTATTATATCTTTTCTATTATATAATAATTAATTACTGGAGTTCCCCAACATTAGGCTTCAGTAGCTTTGGTTGTGGGTTCGGTAACTATTCACTATTAGCCTAATGTTGACTGCAACATTAGGCTAACAGTGAACATTGAATGGTTATCATCAAAACAGTACAAAAATATTAACATTTTCAGATAGCTTATTATTCCTTTCATCCATTTTAGCATAAAATACAAAAATATTTTATACAGAACAATACATTATTATTTTACATAGACCATATCAGAAATAGATAGGATGGATTATGTGAAACTTTAGTAAAATCATTAGCAGAACATCACAACAAAAAAATAAATTATAAATAAAAAGAAAATCAGTGGTTCAAGTCCATTTTAATACATAAAAATAATACATGTGTGAACAATTGTAAAGCAAATACATGAAAATAATAAATGAATAAATCAAGTTTGTACAAAAACAAAAACTTGAAAAATAGTTGAAAATATTTTACTACCACAGGTTGTTTATCTACAGCACTGTGATGTACACGTGCAATAAACTTTCACTTGTCCCCATGTGTCTTACTAGTACAACTTATGAAAATAATTTAATTATATATTACTGACTGCTACTTATAATAGTTCCCTTTACCTATAATGATACATTTATATATGATAAATAATTATTTATTCAAATTAAGCTAATAGTAACAAAATTCTTTTAAATGAATCATACATGAATTACTGTTATTAAAATTAATAGCTAGTAATGAATTGCACACTAGACATAAACAAATTCTTTTTTTATCTTTTATGTTCAAACAATTCTCTTGTGCAGGTTTACAGGGCTTTTATTTCTATACTATGTGCATAGAAATTTAATATTTAAAAAAAAATTTACTCTGCATACATTTTTTTGTAATATTTTTATAGTTTAGCTGCATGTTATGTAACATCAAAATTATCTGAAAAACAAATCATGCCCTAATACATGAAATGGCTTCATTTGTCATTTAATTTATTATAATACTACATGACCAGAGAAGTTCAAGCAGGTAGAAAATATGTATGTGACCATGTTAAAAGTGATAAACCCCCGACATAAATAAACAGAAAGACCATTAGACAACATATTAGATTCATTTATAATTAACAGATGTAATAAAACTAAAAACTAATCATAAGATAAATCTGTATCAAATGATCATTTTTCTATTGTGAATCTTTTTTAGTTCAAGTTTTAGTAAGGCATATCTTTTACAGTACCTTTCTATTTTGACAAAATAATTACGAAATAAATTATGTTAACAAAATAAGTACTAATTAATTAATTTTGGTTGTTTCCTCTCTAGGTAAATATATAACTATTGAAATTACTATATTACTAGAATTTTTTTATAACTATTAAATAATTAATTTGTTTTCAACTCCTGATTATATATTATGTGCTTCTTACTTCCATATACAAAGTAAAGAAAGTATTGTGATCATGAAAAATTTCAGTTTTCATATTTCAATGGAAATAACCATTTTGACCATCCCTGAATCCATTTTGATTAGTTTTGGCGTGACATCTATACATACACAATCCAAAAAATTTGGATTTTGGACTTTTCTTAACTGTAGTTTTCATTCTTTAAGCCGATTGAGGGCTTTTCAACAGTACTTATTTTCATTGGTTCCAGAGTTACAGCCAATAAAATTTTAATTAATGAAATATTTTGATCTTACAAGGGGAAGGCACATCGGTTCGAATTCAACTTCACTTCCTTTTTTTTCAATTTAAATAAATTGATTTATTAATAATTATTAACTTGTGATTGTAAAAAAAGTTTTATAATAAACAATCCTTCAATAATAAAAATATAAAAATATATATATGAAAAAAAAATCAGTAGTTTAGTGAAATAAAATTTTATGTACTTTCAAAAATGTGTATATATAATTTAATAGCCGTAAAAGGAAGTCATTAGTGTCCACATCAGATTCTTTATAGTATAATAAAGTACATAAATTATTTAATAACAAAATACAGTACATCCCCGCTATAACGCGGCTCAATATAACGCAGATACTGGTATAATGCGAATTATAACGTGTCCCCCCAAAAATATCTAAATATCTGAAAAGATAAAATAGGATGAAGAAATGCTAGTCACCCTACCACTGTATTCGATATCATTGTAAAACCCATCCTTTGAAATTGTCAACAATATGCTTCTAATATAACATCCGTAAATTAGTCACAACCAATTTTAAAGCCTTGAATTCCAAAAAAAAAAAACGACGATTCAATAAAACTAAACTATGATTCTAATACAGTAATAAGAAAAATTCTTATGATATACTGCACATGACTCATTTCCTTTAACAGCAATAAGACCATCAATGTGCTGCTTGTACAAGGCACAGTATATTGTATCTAAATGTTATTACATATTGTGATTTATTCCAAGTTGCTTTTACTATATTTATCAGTATCGTTAAGTTTTATTACATTGGCTAATTTATTAGGTTATGTAGTATTTGTTTTCGTTTCATATTTGCCTAACATGTCATCTAAACAAAAAACGTATTCTATAAAGGAAAAATGAGATATTATTAAAAAGGTTAAGGCAGGTCATTTGAAAGCCAGTTTATCCTGGGAATTCAATGTTCCTGAAGGTAGTGTACGTGGTTGAATGAAAGAAGATAAATTGTGATTCTTTTATTGATTTGGTAGATGGAACAGTCGGACTTGATTGCAAAAAGGTTAAACTTTGTGATGTTAATGTTGTAGATTAGTGCATGTACCTTTGGTTTTTGAAAAAAACAGAGTGAAGAACAGTGCCGCTATCAGGGCCAATACTTCAAGCTCAGGCACTAAATTTTCATGAACAAATTAACAATGGAGAAGAATTCAGGGCTTCTAGTAGTTCGTTATTGAGATAGAAAATCCGTCATTGCATAGGAAAAGTAAATATCAAAGGAGAATCTCGTTCAGCCGAACATTTTTCACAGACAATATTACAATCAGTTATAGAAGAGAATATCTTCAGTGATGAACAGTTGTATAATTGTGATGACATTCCTTTGTATTATAAACTACTGCCAACAAAAATATTAGATGCAAAGTGGGATCCAAATAAGTTTGTTATGAAAATGAACAAAGAAAGAGTAACTTTTCTTTTGTGTGCCAATAAGTCAGGAAATCATAAATTGAAGCCATTGCTCATTGACAAGTATGCCAGCCCATGTTGCTTCAAACATATTAATATGAATTCATGACCGATTATTTTTAAAAATAGTAAAAATGCTTGAATGACATAATATTTTTTTAACGTGGTTTAATGATGAATTTGTCCTTGTATTAAAAATTATTTATGAGTTAGAAAATTTGAAGAAAACACTTTATTACTTCTTGACAATTGCCCTGTTCATCAGTCTACTGACTGATGAAATCTAAAGATGGGAAAATAATCGCAATGACTTTACCCAAGAACACCACATCTTTGATCCAACCATTACATCGAGGAGTTATTCGGGCAACTAAAGCTTATTACCAATGAGAGTTACTGACTGCTATCGTTAACTCAGAGTTACATGTAACAGAATTTCTTAAAACTTTGTCATTAAAGAGTGTTTTATACAGCGCTGGAACAGCATGGAGTAATGTAAATTCTATTACAATTAAAAACTGTTGGTCGGAATTATCACAGAGTAATACAGAAAACATTGAAACAGTAAATATATATATTTTTACTGACGAACATGCACTGGAATTATCAAATTCAACCGGGCAAGAATTTTCTGTAAGTGATCTCAATGAGTGGGTTCAAGAATACAATCACACACCTGTTGCCCATTACATGACCAATGAAGAAATTGTAAACTCCATTCTACAACCTAACCAATAATTTGTCGGAGGAAGAAGGGGAAGGTGCTGCAAAGGTTGCTGTTACAAAGAGGTCTACACCCTCAATAAAACATTCTGGAAAATATAACTAGTGTAATAACATGGATGGAGCAACAAAGTGATAGTGATGATCGTCATTTATTGCATTTACAAAGTATAAAGTCATATATTATAAATAAGAAACATAATCGTGAAACAAAACACAATAACTTGTTATTTTAAAAAATAATTTACATTAAAAAAAAAAAATATTGTATCTTCTGCACTTAACTTGTTTCTATGTAAGTACACAATATACTGAATTGGCTTTTTCTATTACCCCATTATTGCTTAATTTTTTGTCTATTTTTTTTAATTGTTCCCCTTTTTGATTTAAAATTTACTTCTCGAAATAACACAGTTAGCCTGTTACACGGGCGTCACATATGTCCCCCAATAACTTCGATATAGCGGGGTTACACTGTACTTTTTTTTTTTGTCTTCAGTCATTTGACTGGTTTGATGCAGCTCTCCAAGATTCCCTTTCTAGTGCTAGTCGTTTCATTTCAGTATACCCTCTACATCCTACATCCCTAACAATTTGTTTTACATATTCCAAACGTGGCCTGCCTACACAATTTTTTCCTTCTACCTGTCCTTCCAATATTAAAGCGACTATTCCAGGATGCGTTAGTATGTGGCCTATAAGTCTGTCTCTTCTTTTAACTATATTTTTCCAAATGCTTCTTTCTTCATCTATTTGCCGCAATACCTCTTCATTTGTCACTTTATCCACCCATCTGATTTTTAACATTCTCCTATAGCACCACATTTCAAAAGCTTCTAATCTTTTCTTCTCAGATACTCCGATTGTCCAAGTTTCACTTCCATATAAAGCGACACTCCAGACATACACTTTCAAAAATCTTTTCCTGACATTTAAATTAATTTTTGATGTAAACAAATTATATTTCTTACTGAAGGCTCGTTTCGCTTGTGCTATTCGGCATTTTATATCGCTCCTGCTTCGTCCATCTTTAGTAATTCTACTTCCCAAATAACAAAATTCTTCTACCTCCATAATCTTTTCTCCTCCTATTTTCACATTCAGCAGTCCATCTTTGTTATTTCTACTACATTTCATTACTTTTGTTTTGTTCTTGTTTATTTTCATGCGATAGTTCTTGCGTAGGACTTCATCTATGCCGTTCATTGATTCTTCTAAATCCTTTTTACTCTCGGCTAGAATTACTATATCATCAGCAAATCGTAGCATCTTTATCTTTTCACCTTGTACTGTTACTCCGAATCTAAATTGTTCTTTAACACTGTACTTAATATATTTAAACTATTTTATGGATGGTTTCAGTATGTACATGCAGTGTATTATTTGCACTTACAGTACGTAAATGTACCAAACCAAGCATTACATCAAGGCACTAGCTGGAAAAAATTACCTGGATGTATCATTTGCATTCATTAAACAAGAAAGTAGACTTTTTTTTTGTTTAATTAATGCAATGTAAACATTTAATAACAAATACTTTTTTCTATAAGAGAATCTTGAATTTAGTTTTAAATAAATTGGTGAATTTTTTTAAATGGGTTGATAGGTAGTCTTTTTACAAGTGGTAATGAAAATATCATAGGGCTCTTTGTACACCAAAATATACATAAAAACAGTGTTGTCTAATTTGGCTATTTTTTTTTTTTTTTTTTTTTTTTTAAATAATGACTTTTTTAACAGAAGCAGCACATACATTAATATAAATACTCAGAAATATTAGTATTATTAGTTTACTATAAATTGATTAATATGATTTGCTGTTAATGAGCACTAAAAAATGAGTTTATATACATTATAAAAACCTATCTTGATTTTGAATTATCCCAAGATGTATATCAAACTAAAAAATACATAGGCATAAAAAATTAATAATGGTAGCATTTTTAGCATTTATTAAGACATTTCAAAGTGGTACATCAAGGTTTAATTTTTGTTACAGATAAAATTAATTTGATAGTCCCTCAAGTGAATATTTAGTATCCTAAGTATAGTAAATTTCAGGATATACCCCAGCCAGTTTATCATGTGAATATTATATGATAAGAGAGCCGTATAAAAGAGTTGTAGAAAAGGAGAATAATGTTTCTCAAGTTACAATTAATAGTGATGTAATTCAGAAATCTGATTATTTTAAAAATAACTCAGTTGTATCACATTTTTTCTTCTTTTTCTTAATTGTAAGATTCTCTAAGAATTTCAAATTTTTAGGTGAATAAATACTAGAATATAATAAACTTAGGCAACTTTCCCTTAAAATAAAAAAATTACAAAAAAAGATAGTTCACTTTCATTAATATTTTTAACCAAACAAATAATGATGTAAACTATTATTACTACATTTTTTACACGGTACAGATATCTGAAATAGCCAGTAATTATCTAAGTTTAAAAATATATTTCACCTTGTATTATTATTACTATTATTATCATCAGAACTACTTGGCAAAGCTTTTGAAGTTGTTTGAGAATATTGTTCTAACTGCTGTTCCTTTCTACACCCATCGATAGGCATCATCTGATATGAATCATAATTTATATCTCCACACTGTTGATTTTGTTGGGTAACAGCTACATTACCACCAGATACCATGTTATGATTAATTATACCACTAAAATCAGCAATACTTGAAGTAATGGATGGTTCAAAATTTCTAGATTTTATCTGAAACAAAATTATAAATACAAAAATTAAACAGTTTAATATAATTACAAAAAGTACTTAATAAATGTAATAATGAGTATGAATACTTAATTCAATTATTCTGCAGACTGATGTAAATAGGTGTTGCTACAACAAAATTCCAAAAGTGATTAATTTAATGCCTCTAAATTTTATAACATTTCATTAAAGATTGTAGATAAGCGATAACTAAAACCTGATTTAGCTCTGATCAGTATATTTCAATTCTCTTTGTCAAAAAATCTACATTACTGCAGTAAAACATAATTTATGATTATAACATAAGATATTTCAGGATTAGGTTTTTCCTGTAGCAAAGATAACTCAATAGATGAAAAAAGATTAATAGTTAAAAAAACAAATATATATATATCAAATATAGTTAAAAAAACAAATATATATATATATCATCATCATCATTTACTAAAGGCTATGCCTTGTCGATTTAGCCATGTTACTCTCATCTCCGCTTCTCTCTTCAAGTCAATATATGAACCACGGCCCATCTCTTCTTTAACATTATTGGTGATGGTTGCTCTTGATCTACCTCTAGGTTTTTTACCCAAAACCTTGCCCTCAAATATATTCATCAAGAACTGGTCATATTTTAGTACATATCCTATCAATTTCGCTTTCCTTCTTCGTATAACATTTAGCAAGGACCTCCTCTCACTCACTTCTGCTAACACTTCATCATTTTTTTTCCTATCCACTCAGCTTGTTCTTGTTATTCTCCTCCAAATCTATATTTCCACTGCTTTCAGTCTTCTTCTTTCTACTTCCCCAAGCATCCATGATTTACATCCATAAGTAAGAACACTCCAGACATAAGTTTCAGCAAACATATATATATATATATATAATGCAAATGTATCACCCAGTTATTATAAATACATGTAAAACATTAAACAAAATTAAAAACTATCATCATTAATTTTCAGCATTTACATAAATTAATGCTGGCAAGAAATGCAACACAGGCAGCTCTATAAACAATTATAACAGTTTCTTTACAAATCCTCACCATTTTGTAAGTAGGAAATTTTACACTAAAACATTAAAATAAAATTCTGGTTATTTTCTTTATCAGCCACTCTAATCAATGCATAGGTATTAGCTTCATATATCTATACAGACATTGCCAGTTCTTCGACTTCTATACAGTTAATTTAAACTTTATTAGAGTATCACAGATACACAGACACTATCTTTCAAACATAATATTTTAAAGTGTACAATCAAGCACTGATTTAATAATGTCACAGGAGCACAGGCCTAACTAAAACATTACATTTCAATAATGAAGTGTGTACTAAAAATATCATGTCCGTTATCAACAATAAACAATAATTTGAACTTTTTCTAATTTCAATTTCTTTTTAAAATTACAACAATCTGTTGGCATAAATATAACAATAATATGAACTAAATAGTGTGTTTAACTGCTAGATAATTTCTCTGTATACTGAAAATGAGAGAATTTTTTTTCCAAATAAATATATCCAGAAATATTTATTTAGAATTATTTGCATATTATATATCAGATTAAAGACCAGAAATCTAGGCACAATTGCAACAACTATGTATATTACTATTTTAAAGAAAAAAAATATATATATTTCTGAATCATTGCATTAATTTAAGCAAAAAAAAAAGAATATGCTAACGGTGCTGAACTAGGAAGATTAACTCTTTAAACGCAAGAGCCAGCTAAGTTCTAAAGCAACAGCTAAAATGTTCTTATCCACAGACTAGTTCTGTATTTCAACACTACTTCATTTCCATCATGTCTTTGTCAAACATTTATCAAAAAATTATAAAAAATAATATTCAAAAGTGGACCATTTTACAATTATCTTTAAAATGTCAAAGATATATCTTAATTTCTGGATCAGCTAGCATTATTTAATAATTTGTTTGCAGTATAACTTTAGCTCACATTTTTATGTGCATAAATTGTCAGATATAATCCAATTATAAAAATTCAAAACACAAAATATTGCTAAAATAGCACAATTTATTTTTTAATTAATCCTGAAATTTATAACACATTATTTTTAACTATCTTCTAATTATTATTCTCAGTAAATTTTTAAATATTAGAACCAATTAAGCCTTCACTGACCTTGCCTCACTTAAAAGAATATTATAAAAAAATAATCCAAATATTAGTGGATATCATGCTTTAATAGTGGTACGTAATGCCAGCAAAACAAGTTAGTTGGTTATTTAAAGCAAATTTACACAAACAAAAATTATATTTGTAAATTATTAAATCAATGAACTTATATATCATAACTCAATCTACTAAGCAAACTAAATTATTATTATTACTGTAATTTTAAATGAATTAGCATTAACATTCTTATAATTAATTTTTCTAATCGCACACAGCATCCATAAATTATTATGAAAGTAAAACTGTTTAATCTAGGGATTACATAATTGATAAAGTACCTCCTACTCTTATAATAATTATTTCAGAAAATAATTAGATGTATGAAATAAAAAATACAAATAAAATGATATAACACATTGTCTTAAGAAATTAATGACATTTTTATTTAATTTTCATTTAGAATCTAAACTACTTTTGTTTTTATCTTAGCTAAACCTGTTTCTAAATGTCAACATGCTAACATTATTTTTTAAACCTATACTATTATATAAAGTCAAAGAGGGTTTTTTGTTTAAGGATAAACAAAAAAAATACTCAATCAACTTCCACCAAATTTTTAACTATCTTTCTTGGCATAACTGAGAAGGTTTTTACTTATATTTCATCTAGAAAAAACAATAATAAAAAAAAAAAAAAAAAAAAAAAAAAAAAAAAAGATAATGATTAATGATAATGTATGTTGGCTCTCCGTTAGGCAGCAGACATGTTGATGCACTTCACGCAACAACTTTTTCACAGTTCAGACTATTCAATCACAAGAGTGTACACTGCCGATACTAGTTAATGCTTCAATGCATGTATACGTAGTATGTTGGCTCTCCACTAAGTGACGGACATGTGGGGCACTTCACACAATATTTTCACAGTTCAGTCTACTTATTCACGAGAATGTATGCTCCCAATACCTGTTAATTATTGAATATCAGACAATTTTAATTTGTTTCTTTGATATACGTACAGTAAGTTAGGTTAGGTTAATGCAGTTGTATTCATTCGACTTCTTAGGTTACATAGAATATTGGTTCTGTGATAGGTGATAAATATTCGATTATTCATTTGGTGATATTCTTTTTGAATTATTGAATAGCATATAGACCTTATTATATAGAGAAAAAATGTTTGTACGTTAGCAAAAAACTAATTGCTACCAAATGTTAACTGTAGCTGGATTATGAATTCATAGTATCATAGGGTATATTAAGATGAAAAATATTTATTTAAACAAGTAAATAATAAATAAGGAGCGAGCATAAATAATAATAAAAGGAGCAGGCCGCTCCTTTCTTATGGTGAGTCACTCCCAAGATATTTTTCAATAGAGTTCTTATTGAAATTAAAGACAAAGTTATAAGTCTTGGTGAAAAGTATTTATATGATTTCAATTTACCATCAATTTGTGATGAACTAGATAATGAAAACTATATAATACAATGTTTTGAAATTTGTTTAATATCAATGAACTTCAAGAGTAGAAAAATATTAACCTTTCTAAGTTAGAACCAGATCAGTACCACGCATATGATTCCATCACTCGCAATATCCATACTGACAGAAAAGAGGATTTTTTTTAGATGCTCCTTAAGGCACTGGGAAAACCTTTTGATTAATCTACTTCTTACATGTGTTTGATGGACAGGTGGCTTGGCTTGATGCAACATCACTACAAGTTCCTCATAGGAGGTAGGACTGCTCATTCAAGTTTTAAATGCTGTTAAATGTATTAGGACAAGAATTAGTTTGCTCTATGCATAAAAATGATCTTCTTGGTAAAATTTTTGCAAGATAAAAGACTTATGATATGGGAAGAATCCACGATTCATTGTGTAGAAGCAGTTGACCATACTCTCAGAGACATAAAATCATGTGAAAAGTTAATGACCTCCCATTAACTTATTTTAAGTTATTCCTCAATACATTTTGTTTTTGCTGGAGATTTTCGGTGAAATTTGCCAGTGTATGCAAAGCCTCAAAGGGGGATGCTAGTTTTATAATAAAACACACTTTTTCATACTTATGCAGTAAATAAAATAAGACAATTAAAGAGAATAAAAGCCACAAGTCTCTTAATATCTGCAGTAACAGTTTGGAAGATTGGTCCAAGCAGTATTTAATTGCTATTCCAAGCAATTCATCAAATTAAATTGCTTAATTTTTCTTTTAAGTTTATATATTTGAAAATTTCACTCTTTACAGCTATTAAAAAATATGTATCACTCATACTAGGGCAAAAATTAGAATAGATGCAAATGAAGTTGATAAAAGTGTTCTAACAATCATGAGTTATCAACTGCATTTAAGGAAACCATATCTCTGACATATATTGTTTGAGTCCAATGCTCCTAGTTTAAACAGGTTTTTTGATGCAAACTATTATGTTAATCAGTCAATTGTGTCTACCTTCTGGCAGGTCCTGACACAACATGTCTAGTAGGTCCTTTACTTTACAATTATCCATTCTTCACGATTCTGTGTTTGTCTTCCTTCCACAATTCTTTGCAGCACTTCTTCACTTGTTACTTATCCTCCCCCATCTTATCTCCTTAATACAACACTTCTACAATAAAACACTTTTTTTATGTTAATGAGGTTATATTTCAAGTCAGTCCTAATGAGAATAAATTTCATGACAATGATTATACGATTAATAATAATGATAATAAATCTAAATTACAGTATGAATAAATTTTACATTATAAAATAAAATAATAATATTTGCTAGTATTTAAATATTATGTTGACTTCAATAATTATTAAACTATTATTAAACAAATTACTGAATGTTAATATTAAATTAATGTTAGGGAATAATTTTGAACACATAGTTAATACTTGCACAAACTTTATTCTAAAAAGGAAAAATTAATTTAATTAAAATACCTGTGGAAAACCATTACGGTTTAGTTCATGAAGTTGGTTTTCTTTTGGTTGATGCTCACTGCATGATAATGTACTCCTCACATTATTACTATATGGAACTAATGATGAAGAAAAATTATTCAATAAATCATTCTTGCCATGATTAGTGTTATAATGATTGTAATCAACATGATTTTGATTGTAATTTGTATCATTATCAAAATGACTGTCATAATTAGAATTACTGTCGCTGTAATTGCCATTATAATGATTGTATAACGAAAATGTAGAATTAGGATTCCTTTCTTTCAAAACACACATTTTATTGTACAATTGTTCTTTAAACATACTTTGTTGTAGTTCCATTGTTAAGTAAGGTACAGAAGTAAATGGTGTGTTTGGTGGTGGTGGAGGAAAAGGTAAAGATCTAGAAAATGTGTTAGAAGGGGAGACAAATGGTAATGAGGAATGACTATACAAATTAGGAGGATAATGCAATGGAGTGCTTCCAAGTATTGTTGTCTGTTCTCTTTCATGGCCTACACCTGAAGATTGATGTTCAGAATGCTGTAATTAAAATTAAATTGCAATTCAATTAATCTTGAAATAAAATATAACATAAAATATATATTGCACACCCACACACATATAATATTACTACATATATTAGTAACTAATATAAGCTACATATATTAAAACCTTAACCTTATAAAAAAAATATATTAGTAAGTAATTATATTTAATGCACTGAGCTTATGTTTATAACATATATAAAATATCAGATTTTGTTGGTTAAGGAATCCTTTTAGTATTTTCAAAATAATCCCTTCCCAAACTACTAATGAATAAATTCACAAGCTAAAAGAATTGTTGCAACAGTTGTCTGGTTTTAATAACTATAGACATTATGAATAAAATTATGTATATACTTTTAATTATACATATACATGTATGTTTTTTGTAAACTTTGGTACAATTTTCTTATTTAAAAATTCATTTTAAAACAATAATTATTAAAATTCTTATGTTTTAAACATTTATTACATATGTTGTTTCAACCAATTTTCATTATATGTTAATTTTTAAAATATTTTTAGAAAAGATGCACTTATTTCATTTTCTTTAGCAGATAGTTTACATTGGAAAGGCTTAATTTATTTATTGAATGTACAGACATATGTATTAACTTGGTTGCCAATGTCATATTAATGTTCTATAAAATATGAACATTTTCAATTTTTCTTCCCCATATACCACTGCTGAACAGTACATACAGGATGTTCAACTTAAATGAGCCCCTGTCACTTAGTTTAGTCTATAAATAAGAGTTTATTGGCAAACACTTACATAATAATATTCAGAAGGTGTTGAAAATGATATTCATCCACTTCTATGCACTTGTTAATACACTTGACCATGTTCTTGGCTTATCTTTTTTGCTCCACCCTGTCTCTTTCCTGGATGACATTGGCAATATTAGTCTTTAGATCCTGCAGGATGTGTAGAGTGCTCCTATAAACAATTTCTTTTAAGTAACCACACAGAATGGAGTCTGGACTAGTCAGATCAGGGGATCTTGGTGTCCACAATCCTTTAGAAATGATTCTTCAACCGAAAAAATCTATAGTAGACCAAGTAGTATGGCAAGTGACATTAACATGCTGCAACAACAGTCATGTTTATCCTCTTGCAGTAAGGATGTGAACTGTAGATAATTTTTTGGTAGATGACAGCACCCAGTTTTTAAAAAAAACATATATAAAGGTCTTATTATTTGTCGCTTTGAAACTATATCTCTATTTTTATGTGCAAGTTTTCAGTATCTCAGGTCCAGTAGGTTGAAATAAGCAACTTTACGTTCAGGTCCAGTAATTGTGACTATTAATATACCAAATAAGATGAACCACAACAGTTTTACAAGATTTTTTTAATTAACTTCTGAATAAAACTTTTCACAGGTGCTTCCTTTTCAAATTTCTCCTTTAACTTTTGCCGACACACAACATGAGATTTCGTCTCTAAATTGTTTCCATCATGAATACAAATTCTTCAACAGTTAACTGCATTTTAACAAACCACACATGATTATACAACTTGTTCAAAAACCAGTGCTCAATACAGACTGGCAATACTCACATGTGCAGACAATAAACAATCCTCCCCACCCCAGCGTCAGTCATACCATCTTCCACGTTATTTTACCCATCTCACACCAATATATACATTTTAACAAAAATATACAATTATTATAAACTAATGAAAGATGGAGCCTCTTTTAAGTTGAACATTATAGAACCAACAGTCTTCAAACATTTGAAGACTTAGTATCCTAGTACTATTACTATTGTACCCTTTAACAGTTGATATGTCATAATAATAATTATAAAAGTGCTGTATAATTTAATGAATATTCCTGGCTGTTGGTTTGCATTAGAATGGAGTTCAATCTTTGGTGTTTTTCCACATTTATATTATACACAAGCGTACGTAAAATGTGAAAACATTAAAAAAAAAAAAACAACATGAAAAATTAATTATCAGCTACTTGTACATTTGTCAGTGATTGTACATTGTGCAATGTTAAAAAATCAATGGGCTTCGAAGCACTTAATATCCAGAAACAACTGATTTTTTTTATTGTGTAAAAAATATGCCACCTGAAACTACAACACATTATTCTTAACTTCTCACTTTCCTTAAACCATTATGAAACAAGTTATCTCTTTGAGTACAGTCATGAAAATCATTAAGTGACAGGTCTTAGCTGTAATGAGTCACAAAAATGTTCCTATCACACAATTAATGAATCTTCTTGATGTGTGTAAGGAATACAGCATAGAAATGCATTGTGAATCAAAATAATTCATAACAGCATCTTCAGGTCTGGATATCATGTCACAATATTAATAGTTTAAATACTTAGTCTGCAATTCTTATACAAGGCTGGATAAAATCTGCTGAAAATGTGTGTTTTCAGCAATTTTTTTTTTTGACAAGACATTGACATGAAATTCACACTTCATAACTAGTCATAAAGGAAAATTGTTTCACCTCTTTCTCTCTCTTGAACCAGTAATTCATGTTCAGATACTAGCCTTTAATTTCCATGTCCAACAGTTGACATTTTCACAAACACTTCTGTATGATGTCAGTATGATAAACATATTATAGCTATTACCTATTGATTCTAAGTATCATCATTATCATTTTGATTGCTTACATATTACACAGGATTAAAACAAAAATCTTAACACTAGTTCTCAAAATAAAAACAAATTTACCTGAGCTGATAATAACGATCTCTGCACAGATGAGTGCATTACTGATTGTGATTTTGGTGGTTTCAACAAAGAAAAATGCGTCAGTGGTGGAAGTGGTGCTGAAGGCAGTGCCTTTGTGGTAGCAACATGTGATTGTGTATAAGGAGTTAATTGTGGATGTGAAATTGGTATCAATGGTGGTGGTGGTGGTGGATGAGGCATAGTTTGCAGTAATGATGGAGGTGACATGAGAGACCTTTGATTATTATAATATGGTGAATACCTCATATTTTCAAATGGTCTTATTTGATGATGTTTCTGTGTTGATGAATACATCTGAAAAATTAAATAAATTATAAAAAAAGAAATTAGTTAAGTACTAATAAAATACAGTATACAATAGTAACACATGTGTTTCTCATAATAATAAAATGTGTTTTTATATTACATATTTAATACAATATGTTTGATAAAATGGAAAGATATATCAAGGAGTCCCATCTGCAGATCTGATTATTATATCAATCATCTATTGATTTGAACCATTTGTATAATTTCAGACAGTAATTTTATTTTACCAATTTTAAAATGTATTCTTTGTTAAAATGCATGCGTGTACGTATGTTTGTTAAAATACATATATAAAAATATACATAACTATTTTAACACAGAGAGAGAGGGGGTTTAGAAAAAACTATAAAAATGTCTCTCCCTTGTAGCGGAATTACATTTTAATTCAAAAAATTTTCAAAAATTTTATTGCATGGCTATTTTTGATTTTGATATTTCGTGTATACTACCCATTTTGTAGTGCCAAAAAAATATTTTTTTATATTTAAAAAAAATTGTTTTCTTTAGTAATAGACTATTTTCTAACTCGCCAGCAGGTAAAAACAGCCATTTTCGTCAATTTTTCCATGAGCTGTAGCATTCTTATTTTACATCATACAGAGGTCAAAAAGGGCTTTTTGGAAAGAGTAAAATTGGAACTTCATCTTAGTGTACTCAAAATTCATTTTGTTACATAAACAAATCTAGTAATCTGATGTTACGTTTACAATTGCTTTTTTTTCAAATTTTGGGCCCATAATAAATAATGGAGGGCTTAAGGTAACAAATCTGTTTTTACCTTTTAACGCTTAGGTACTAGTAATAGCTACAAAAAAAAAACTGGATGGTTACAAAGAGTCTTTCATTAAAAAAAATGGCCAAATCATATAATTTTGAAAATGTCTCATTTTTGGGGCTTAAAAAACCACATGTGGGAGAGGTGGCAAAAATCTGAAATTTTTACAGTATTAAGTACTTTTTATGTACTTTAAAACCATATAAAATTTATTTTGTTACTCAAAGGGGTTGACAAGTAACGAAGCAATCAAAATCGCTAAAAACACTGTTCTTTCTAACCGTGGATCCTGGTATCCAAAAAATTCACTGTATGTATTTTTTCATATAATATTGTAGATCTACTATACAAAATATTTTGATATGTCTATAATGAGATAGCTTATATTCTAGATAGATTGTTACTTAAAGTATGGCTCATACATGCAAACTCATGTTTAAACATGAAAGTGAACAGACATTCATGGACATAATGTTTGTGAAATACTACATGTAAACATTGTAGAAGGCTTAGTTACTGTTTTGATTTCAATGTGATATGTTGTATTATTATTTTTTTTGTTTATTTTTCCTGTTTAGCCTCTGGGAATCACATTCAGGTTCAGAGCATGAATGAGGAAGATATGTTTGAGTGTACATATATATGAGTATGTATGAGTATATATATATATATGTATGTATGTATGTATGTATAAGTGAAGTATAGTTTTGTACAGTGCCAAGTTGACCATTTTTGAGATGTTTGTTTAACTGAGACCAACCCAGCCACCAAAAAACATCGGTACCCATGACCTAGTATTCAAATCCATATACAAATAACTGCCTTTGTTAGGATTTAAACATTGGAACTCTCGACTTTGAAATCAGCTAATTTGCAAAGACGGGTGCACCACTAAACCAACCTGGTGGGTTATGTTGTATTGTTGCTAGTGTTAATACTGTGATTAGGTAATGTACAAATGTACACTTGCTTATAAAGTAATTTTATTAGCAGTGAACTTCTTCTCATTTATGCAATATCTTTTATTTTTAATTTTATTAATTAGAGAAATTTTTATTTTAGTTGTAGAGAAACTAGGATAAGACAAAGTGAGGTGCAACTGGTAGTTTTATAATTTATACTAATTGTGTTGTTATTGTAAGAATCTTTGCATTTATAAAAACGAATTATGGAGTGTTCAATTGGCATTCACACTGAAACAATATGTCACAAGTATGTACAATTGACTTATAATAGATCTTCAGTATTGCAGAATATTTTAGAGTATACTGAGCAGCAAATAACATTGATATCTTTATGAAGTGGATGTACTGAAACAAAAAATAACTGTACTTTTCATAAAACCGAATATTTAGATAAATATTTTCATATTAACGGGAAAAGTTGCTCTGACCCATCTAGCTGTCACACTAAACCAGTTAAGAAATATCTTTGACACTTTCAGCAAGCAATCCAAATTTAAAATTAATTCCAGACAGAGATTGGACAAACTGTGTGCAAAATGCTAAAACAAAATACAAAAACCACAAGATGATACAGAAAGCAAACCGGAATGTAGAGATATATTTGAGCATCAATGTGTTATAGTCAAGTCGGTTGAAAAAGCTTGTTCAGCTCTTAGCATTTCCCCGTTAAGGTTAAAAAATTATCGAGCAGCACAAAAGAACCAATTTTAAAAATTAACATCATAAAAATACCTGAGTCAGTTACCAGTAAATTAAACAGTTACTTTGATTTAAATATTTCTACAGAAGAAGCCAGTTTAGTACCACAAAATTAAGCTGATTTAGGTAGGAAATATAACTGATGAAAATGTAATTAAATGTGTCCAAGATTGTTACCAGTATGATGAGCACAGCAGAATGATGCCAGGCAAGAAGGATTGTGTCTCTGTAAGACAAGCTGACAGGAAGAAAATTAATATTCAAAAAAATACTTATCTTATGTAACTTAAAAGAATTGTACATAGTCTTCAAAGAGAAACAATTTAAAAATTATTTTTCAAAATTTGCTGATTTAAGACCTACATTTTGTGTTCTGGCTCTCTCTCTCTCTCTCTGTGTGTGTGTGTGTGTGTGTGTGTGTGTGTGTGTATGTGTGTATATGTGTGTGTGTGTGTGTCACATACCAAAATGTAAAATTCATGTTATCAACTCAAAAAATGAAATTTGATTATAAAATTCTCCTGCTTGCTGTCACAGCAAGCTGCAAAACATGCATGCTGTCACAGTGTGAAAAATATCCAGGCACTAATGAAGTGCTCAAATTATTGCAAGAGAGTTGGGATGATTTTGATTCTGAAATCTTCAAACAGTAGGTTTCTGTTGACCATTGTGAACTAACTACTCAAATTCTTCCATTCCGAGAGTACTTAGATAAAGTTACTGAAAATTTAAATAATCTAAACAGGCATAATTTTGTTGCAAAGAAACAAGCTAATTTCCTCAACATTAAAAAAGAAAACTTGATGGAGGGTGAATGTATTGTAATTGGTGACGTCTCTCAAAATTTTCCTTTCGTGATGTAGGATAAAGTCCAGTCATATCACTGGTCAAAAACTTATGCCACAGTACATCCATTTCTCATATATTTTACGAAATAAGGAAAATTACAAAGCCAAGCTACTGTGTGATTAGTGAGTACATGAAGCGCAACACTACATCGTTCTTCTGTTTCCAAAAGCAAGTCATAAATAAAGTAAAAACACTGTTACCACAAGTTAAACAATTTTTTTATTTTTCTGACGGCTCCTCAGCCCAGTATGAAAACAAAAAAAAAATTCATAAATTTGTGCCACCATCAAGAAGATTTTGAAATCGCAGCTGAATGAAATTGTTTTGCCTCTACCATGGAAAAGGACCATGTGATGATATTGGTGCAACTGTAAAAAGGACTGCGAGTAAAGCAAACCTTCAAAGGACAGTCAACAATCAAATTGTTACACCTTCTGAAAGGTACAATTATTGTTAAGACAGTATTAAAAATATAACATTTATTTTCTGCTCAAATAAAAATGTTCAAGAGTGAAGAATACCTCAGTTCTCGTAATCAGGTAATCAAAACAGTCCCAGAAACAAGAACCTTTCACAGTTATGTTCCAACAAGTCAGAAATGTATTCTGAAAGTCTGAGCGATCTCTAAATCAGAGACATTTACATTAGTATTGGTAAACAAGTACATTAGTGTTTCTGATTGCTTTATAGGTTAACTAAAGCTAAAATATAAAAATTATGTCTGCTGGATATACAATGGCAAGTGATGGTTAGGCGAAATCATTTAAGTCAAAATACACGAAAATGAAGAGGAATATTGAATACACTTTTTCCATCCATAGGATCCTTGTACTTCATTCAAGAAATCACTGAGGGATAATCAAACATGAGTTCAACTGGAAAATACCTTAAAGTCTCACACCTTCAGCGCTTTTTCTATCACCTACTGGAGGAGGAAGATGAATAAGGACTTATCAGTTCTACTCAATAAAAAATTGGCAGGAGCACTAGATTATGTTAGTTAAGTTTATCACAAAGTGCAAAATTTATTCATAACTTCCATTAGCAGAAGTAAAATAAGGTAAAATTGTATTGAACAACTTGTTAATGCATTTGAATTGTTTATCATTTTATAATTATTATTTATCATTCAGTAATTGATTATTTATTATTTTGTAATTGACTATTTATTAATTATCACTCTATTCATTCTGAGTTTGTGGTAATTTTTATAATCTGAAAAAATGCATAACATCAGTATTTTGGATTCGTTGTTTACAGTTAGAAGGAACAATGTCTTTAGTAGTATTATTGGCTTCATTATTCGTCAACCCCTTTGAGCAAAAAAATAAATTTTATATGGTTTTAAAGTACATAAAAAGTACTTACTGCCGTAAACATTTCAAATTTTTGCCACCTGTTTCACATGTGGTTTGTGAGCCCCAAAAATGAGACATTTTCAAAATCGTACAATTTGGCAGCCATTTTTTTTTTTTAATGAAGGAAACTCAGTAACAGTCCAATTTTTTTTATAGGTACTACTAGTACCTAAGAGTTAAAAGGTAAAAAACAAGCCTGTTTATTATGGGCCCAAAATTTGCAAAAATAACAACTTGTTAACATAACTTCAGTAAACATTACAAGATTTGGTTATGTAACAAAATTAATCTTGGGTACACTTAAGATGAAGTTCCATCTTTTCGCTTTCCAAAAAGTCCTTTTTTAACTCTCTGTATGGTGTAAAATAAGAATGCTATAGCTCATAGAAAAAGTGACGAAAACGTCTGTTTTTACCTGTTGAAAGAAAATAGTCTATAAATACTAAAGAAAAAATTTTTCTGAAAACGTAAAAAAAAAATTTTTTTGGCCACTACAAGGTGGGTAGTTATCATATACCAAATATCATCAAAATCAAAAATAGTGATGCACTGATCATCTGTTGTTGAATTAAAATGGAATACCCCTACAACTGTAAGCTACAAAAATGTTGTCAACACTGCTTTGTTGGATTGGTTAATTTAAAATAAATTCAATCATTAGATATTTTTTTTAAATTATTAAAAATTTATACACAGAAAAAATTATGATATAAACTATTTGACAAAAACGACAAAATGTTTCATAAAATTTTAATGCTTCTAGATTTTTATGAATAAAATAACATCTTTCAAAACTTTGATGTCACAAAATAATTATTATTCTTGAGTTTGTATAGCTCATAAGTTATTACCAGTCTTGATTGAGAATCTTACCTACACAAGTAATATTATATTTTCTCTGATTTTATAAACATTTTAATAGCACCCAGTATTACCTACCCCCTCCTTTATATTGTGTTATAAGCAGAATATCAATACTGGGAGAAATGCCAGAAGTATCAAAAGATGTTGAAAAAAATCTGTTAAATTTTTATAAACAAAATTTATTTTTTTTAAGAATGGAAAAAATATGTAAAAACCAATTCTGCTTAAAAGTGCAAAATTCCCAACAAATTTCTATAGTTCATAGAACAAAGTTTAAATAAACCGAAGCCAAATCAACTTACAAGAGCGATACCTGTTAAATAGCAATGCATTATTATATCAATCACAAGAAAAAAATTTAGTAACAGAAGAAAAAATATAAATATTTCACATACATTTTCATATCTAGGAGTTTGGAGACGATAATCTGTTAGTGACTCAATAATGTTAGAGGCATTATTTTCTAATAATGTACATTCCAGGCTCTCATCTTGTTGTTTACAATATTCTTTATCCTTTTTCTTCTTATATCTAGTTTTCATGTTAGTATTTGCATCACACACATAATTGTTTAGAGATTTATCTTTATTCCTGCACCTTTGTTTACGATAATCATCAAGTATTCTAGTTGCTTCTGATGTTTTACCTGCTCGTGTAAGTTCTATCAGCGTACAGAGTAACGATTTCTAAAACACCAGAATTTTAAAACATCAAATTAAATTATCATAAAAGTAGATTAAATGTAAAACAGTACAATTAAAAAAAATTACTGTATTTAAAGATTAGAATAAAAATGAAAACAGAAATTAAGAGTAAGTGATTTACAGCTTTTTAAAACTGCAATATACTAGTATACCTTGTACACGCCAAACTGGCACACAAAAATACGGTATGATGTACTCCACTCTTTGCTCCTCACCATGTAAGATTACTGACTACCTATGCTATAAAGCCTTTTCATTATGCATAACCTAATTTTATTCATGTAGTTATATACTCTATCTGTCGTTATTAGTAATCTATCACACTAAATAAAAGATAAAAATGAATCATTCAATGTTTTATTAACAAATTACCAATTTTTGTAATTCTCATATAATGCCAACTTCAGGCAAAAAACATTGATAGACAAGGGTAAGAAATTATATACTTTACTTTCAATGTGTGAATTTGCACCAGTTCAGCTTGTACACCCTACAAAAAAAAGGCTACAGTTCTTTAAAGAACTGTTCTTTTAAGAACTTACCATTTTTTAAAAAATGATAACAATTAGAAAAAAGGTTAGAAGTATGATATTTTTTAAAAATTAGAGTTCAAATACAGACAGAAGAACGATTGTTAACATGAACAGGAACCAAACAGGAACAGTAATAATTAAAGAACATAAGAAAGAAACTGTAATAAGAAAGAGAGTCTGACAAGGTTGTTCCCTATCCCCGTTACTTTTTAATCTTTATATAGAACTAGCAGTTAATGATGTAAAAGAACAATTTAGATCCGGGGTAACAGGTACAAGGTGAAAAGATATAAAATAAATACTACGATTTGCTGATGATATAGTAATTCTAGCTGAGAGTAAAAAGGTTTTAGAAGGAATAATGAATGGCAAGGATGAAGTCCTACGCAAGAAGTACCGCATGAAAATAAACAAGAAAAAAACCAAAGTAATAAAAAATATAGTAGAAATAACAAAGATATAGTAGAAATAACACTGAATGTAAAAATAGGAAGAGAAAAGATTGTGGAGGTAGAATAATTTTATTATTTGGTAAGTAGAATTACTAGATGGACGAAGCAGGAGCAATATTAAATGCCGAATAGCACAGGTGAAACGAGCCTTCAGTCAGAAATATAATCTGTTTACATCAAAAATTAATTTAAACATCAGGAAAAGATTTTTGAAAGAATATGTTTGGAGCGTAGCTTTATATGGAAGCTTTTGAAATGTGGTACTATAGGAGAATGATAAAAATTAGATGGGTGGATAAAGTGACAAATGAAGAGGTATTGCAACAAATCAATGAAGAAAGAAGCATTTGGAAAAATATACTTGAAGAGAAAGACTTATAGGCCACATATTAAGGCATCCTGGAATAGTCGCTTTAATATTGGAGGGACAGGTAGAAGGAAAAAATTATGCAGGCAGGCTACATTTGGAATATGCAAAACAAATTGGTAGGGATATAGGATGTAGGGAGTATACTGAAATGAAAAGACCAGCACTAGATAGAGAATCTTGGAGCGCTGCATCAAACCAGCCAAATGACTGAAGATAAAAAAAAAAAGAAAGTATGGTCTGACATGAAAAGCTACTTCTTTATTCAACAAAAGCAATAGAAACACTTGCTGAATTGGATTTTATTAAAAAGATAAATTCTAAAATATTGAATTAGTGTTTGAAGAATGAAAAAAAAATTATTATTTGAAGACTATGAGTTGATGAAATAATTTTTTGGATTAATTAAAAAACAAAAAAACCTCTTCTTTAACGCTTCACAGCATTCATAAATTGCAATAAATATTGCAGCAAGACTACAATAGTTAATAGGCTTTTCTGCTTTGTCTAACTATTCTTGTTCAATTGCAGAAATTCGCGGTAAAGATTTTGATGTTCTTTTCAAAGGATGTGATCATCTCGAATAGAAACGCACATACCCTTCTGCAGAAATAACTTGGAAATACATGAGAGCAAGTTTTCAGAAGTTCGTAAAATTTTACATACTGCCATTAATATAATTATTGTACTCATTGTATATTGATGGTCTAATAGTAACCAGAGATAACAAAGTTAACTTAATTCTTTGCATACTTTATAGGGTTAACAACAAAATCCACTGAATACAAACTCCATTTCTTCAGCAAATTATGTGATAAACAAACGGTAGAAAAAATATATTAAATACATGTTAATGAGTAATTCGTGAAAATAAAATGTTCTTTCTTAACAAATAGCTTGAATTTTGGCTCGAGACAATTATTAGTTACAGGTTATAATTATAAAGTATTTCCTTGCTAATAAAATAAAGTGCATTAATTACCGGGGATATTCTCAAATAAATATCGTTCTCAAGAAAGCTACCCTTAGTTTTATAACCGGTTAACGAGGAAGACAAAAATTACACGATTTGTTATGTTTAAAGATTACCTTTTGCGTAAAAATTTGTGTTCCGAGTTTCATATATTCTTAGAAACCTACGACCGAGTCGTTTAATCCAACTGAGATAAATGATCTTGAACACCTAGAACTAAGCAGTACGTGATCCTCAAAACTAGAGTAAAAATAATTTAAAAATATTACTGAAAGGTGTAATACAAATGAGATAGGAAATCCGAAACTATAAATAAAATCCGCGATATTATAATAAACTTATATCTGCATATCCTAACAAATTTAATAAAGTTTCTAATCAGACGCAAAGAGATAAAACATTTTCCACGTTTCTTTATTTGTATTTACCCAAAAATAAAAAGTATTAGCTATAATAAAGGAAAAGTATAGTAATTAGGAAAGTAACGTTTTATTTTTTTTTTATAAAAACAAAACATAATAATCTGGTATTAATAATGCTTTGGTTTTTGTTTTGTGTTTTTTTAGGTAAGGAACACTTAAACGACCTTCCAGGTAAGTAGTAATTACATTTAATTAAACACCTCATTGTAATTTAACAAATTTAAGTTACAAATCCGTCCAGGTGAAATTATTCATTCATTTAACTTCCACCTGTAACTAGAATATATGTGATAATCAATACGATTAAGAACAATTTTTTTTAAATTCAGTTTATAGACTGTAAACGTCCCGAAACTTTATTTTTATTTATACAAAAATGTAAAATTTAAATTGTTTAAAATATTCCCTTTTTAAAATATATTTCACAACGCTAGTTTATTTTAATATACTAGATTTATTTTTTTAATAGTAATATACATTTAATTGTTTTATTTCGTAATTTTATTATATGTAACCTATATTGATTTTTAAATGTAAATACGGTGTTCAATTGTTCTATTATGTGGTCTGTTGTTATTTTTTGATATCATGATTTTATTTTAAGTCAAGATTTATTTTTAATCATTACGATAAGTTTAGAGCTTAATGAGTCGCTTTATAATAACTGTAAAAAGTAGAGGTAATAAAAAATAATATTTTATTCCTATATCACTAATCTGTACAAAGAAAAATTCATAATTATGTTCATCAATAATAAACAAAAGTGTTCTTTTTGACTGGTTTTCAATCGTAATCAACTTCAATCCCGGTGAAATGGGCAAACAAATTTTAAACATTTGCTCTATAAACGGTCTACAGCCAACTAATAATTTCTCATAATCTTGGGCTGATTAGATATTTTTGGATCACAAGTTTTCCCAATTATGGCCAGTAATAACTATTTCAACCAGGAATGATTATTTTTAAAATTAAAGAAAGATATATTCTGTTAATTTTGATAAGCTGAATAAAATAAGTTATGTAATTAAAAGTAACATTATTACTAAGTGTATGAAATACTGTTTGGAAAAAATCTGAGAGGAAAAGCAGTCCAACTGTCATTAAAATACATGTGTGCAGTTGAGACAACTACTCAATGCTCTGAGACAGCCATTCAAACTCAATGCTTTGGCTAATAATAATTTTTTTTACGAATTACTGTTCACTATCCGCATACTGAACCAAAATAATCACATTTTTATAAACAAATATTATTGATCAGCACTGTAGTAACTGATGCTTTTCATTTTTACACTTTTTTAACTCCGCTCAACTCATCAAAACAAATATAATAGGTTTTAAAAAAAATAACAATCAGTCTTGATTAAAATAGTTTTATTGAAAAACCCTGTTAATTAGAAAAGAGAAGTATAATTAACTAGTGAAAACTAATGAGAAAAGACTGGTAATTACATAGTTAATAGGCATAATTTCATAATATTTTTGTGCTTCAGCACGAGTATAAACTAATTTCATAATATTTTTGTGCTTCAGTACTAGTATAAACTTCAGCTACGTTGAAAAGCAGTCAAAAGGAGTTGTTTTAAAGATATTCAGTACTGAGATGAATTACTCTCTTGATTGGGGAATAATCTTAAGACCTCGATTATTATAGATTATAAGGATAAACTCATCGGCAATGTCGTGGACTAGTCTAATTATTAACATATTGAATTTACAATTCACAAAACAGTTTTAGTGCCATGGACCGATCGACTACCAGTTATTGTTCCCGAAAACAACGAATGTGATCAAGAGTTAAAAATTCTTAAAAAAATTATTTAAAAATCACATTAATCTTAATTCATAATCCATTATTACGAATGGATGATTAGATTATTCATAATACATTGAATTAACATAAAAATTTAGTGAACTGAAACAAAAGTTTATTTAAGTTTAAAATATAAACAAAATGTTTCCCACTGACGTACTTTGGATGGTACTTGTAAAAACAAATAATAAACAAAAAATATTTCCCACTGATTTTTTATACGCCCACTTAATAACTAATAACTGTAAAAGAAAAAAAACGGTATCCTCTACGCATAAAACCCACTCCTATAAACACCGAACAAATTACTGTAATAACTTACACAGTACTGTATCAAGCACTCCCAACCATAAATAAATTGTTAAAATAAAAACATAAAGAGCTAAAGAACAGAACAAGTTGTCATTTTTGTAAAAGAATAACCCAAACAAAATTAAATTTACTGTCGCCAGTGATCTTATCACATGCTTGTAAAAAAGAAAAGCTTCATTAGCCGCTATAAAAGAAAAGAGCTGATTTCTTAATAAATTTCCGGCTTCTAACTTAGTTTATAGAAAAGGAGTATAAACAAAACTTATTTCTTGAACAATAACAACAAATAACTAAAAACCCGTTAATTAAAATGTAATACAAGATTTGAAAAGTAATTTTTAAAGCAATTTTTGACAAAGAATAAAGAAATATAAAAATTATGATTTTTTTTAATGAATTGTATAAAATATATAATCTTGTCCGAATGGCTTAATGGTCCGAAAACTTATGCGAAGTTTAGTAAAATATTCATTATTCATAAATTAAAATTTTTGTACATTTAAAAAAAAAGTAACCTAAACGCAACGATTATTTAAAAAAAAAAAAAAAATACACCAGAACTTTTTTTTTTTTACAATACGTTTAATTTTATTTCAGTTCCTTAATAATAATTTTGACGAGTACTTCTTGAACAGCACCTGTACAAAAGCCATTTACTATTATGAGAAAATACAGTAGTAACTTGTTAAAAAAATTTACAAAAAAAAAATTTTGATTAAAATTACAATTTGTAGAATATAGAAACAGTGTTATTCCAAATTAAATTTCTCTTCTTGTAGGCGCACTAATAATTAATATTACATTCTAATGTAATATTCTAGTGGTTCCTGATCTGGGATGCCTGCACAGTAAAGGTACTTCCATACCATCCCATGGAACGTCTACAGGTAAATTTGAATAACAAGGGAAGCTTATAAGTAGTTAAAGTTGCAACATAAACATATGAAAGCTTTATAATTATTAATAAATTAAGCACCGGTACCTTGATTAGTATTGTTGTTTTAATTTTTAATGTAAAAATATACTTTTATTCACAGTATTATCCCATTATTTTCGATCCCACTCATTTCTTGATACAACAAATAATTTGAAATAAAGCAACTAAATTAGCCACGAAAAAATTGCTATTATAAAGGTTTAATTTATGGGATTCACTCGTTGGTATGAACTATTACATCAAATATTGTAAAATTACAAATTTACTAATTTAACGATTTTTTTTTTTTTTTTTTTTTTTTTGTTAACTCTATGCAGGACCTTTCTTTATAATTCCTTTTCAAGCAGTATGATGGAATCACAAAAAAAGTAAAAATAATAAAAATTGTACTGGTATACAGTAAAACCTGAGTTAACGGAACATGAATTTAACGGAATTCTGTCCAGAACGGAAATTTTCTCTGGTCCTGTGAATTTTACCAAACATATGATGTTAATTTTTCCTGAAATAACGGAAACCTGACTGACGCGAAACGAAAAAATCTCAAGACTTAACAGAAACGTTTTTTGAGAATCGTGTAGAGTACTGTAATTTATGCACAAAAAAAGTATGTATACCCATTTAATGCTTTACATAAAGTACAGTACTATACACATTGAATACAATATACTGTACTACGCTACGTTACAAATTATCCTGCATAAACAAAAATGAAAATTAGACATGTCAGAGCTGAAACTGATAAATTCGCATTTAACATTACATAAATGTTTACATTTTCAGGAATTCGTCGCCAATCATAAAAGCGACAGAGTATTAAAACCTTATAAAGGCACACAGCACCTTTGTTTTGGCTACTTACAGTAAACTAGCCTTTATGCCTACTGCCCTGTGAATCATAACTTTACATCTCTCACCAATCCTTATCTCGATTCACAATTTTTATTTAAATTATTTATGTAATGCCACTATACGTTAACTTATTCAGTGTTATTTTTGTTCGTTACAACGAAGTCTGCTTTACTGTACGTGTATGTGTTGTATGCCGTTGTTGTTTTCCGTTAATTCGCTGAATGTCATTTTATTTTTTATTTTTTTTATTTTTACGGATCCATATTACAGTTCAATACCTAAAGTACAAAACTGTACAGTGCGATTGTTAGTTTAGTGTTCTTCCGGATACTGTGTATTAGTGTAACAAGTATGCCATCGAAAAAAATAGTTGTTGGGACTTAAATACAAAATCAAAGTAATCGAAGCCGCGAAAAAGACTAACCGTCTGTTAAAAACTTGGCTGAAAAATCTGGCGTAGGTAAGACTCAAATCTATGAAATTTAAAAAAATAAAAATGGAGTTAAATACTGGAATGGTTGAAAGGGAGCGTTTCAAATAAAAAACAAATGTGAAAAACTGGCAACGAAATAATTAACAAAATTATTTGGGAGTACGAGGACAAGAAATTTAGCTATTTAAGGAGTAACTGTACAGCACTAAGCAAAGGAAATTGCAGAGAAATTAGGTAGCACCAGTTTCAGCGCTTCAAATGGGGTTAGCTGAAAAGTTTTAAAAAGCGGCATCAAATTGTGTTTAAAGATGTCTGTGACGAGGCCGGAGATGTGTGTGACGAGACATTAACTAACTGGAAAACAAAACTTGCTACTCGGACTGAAAATTACGAACCTAGAAATATTGCAAACGGAGACGAAACCGGACATTTTTATAGTGCACTACAGAGTAAGGCTTTTTGCTTGAAAGGAGAACGTTGTTCAGGAAGGAAACATTCCAAGGAAAGGTTGAGTTTTTGTTTGCGATTTTATGCCAGGAGAACGGAAAAACCGAAGCGTTTTAGAAACATTAATACAGATAATCTTCCTGTAGTATGGAGATCCAACAAAAAATCATGGATGACGTCGCGTATTATGGAGGAGTGGTTGCAAAGTAACAGCAAAATAGACACGTTCTTCTCTTTTTAGATAACGCCACATGTCATTCGGATATTGCATTAGGCCATGTTAAATTAACTTACGACACCACCAAAACCGACAAGCGTTATTCAGCCTACGGACCAGGGTGTAATTAAATGTCTCGATTACACTACCGTAGATTTTTAATGAAATCTGTTAGCAACTCGAAACGACATGGTTAACTAATCAACTGACTAAATCTATATCAGTGCTCGACGCTATAATTTGGCTGTCAGAAGCATTTAAGTGCTTATCGGCAGAGACGGTTAAACACTGCTTCCAAAAAGCAAACTTTCAACTGCACACGACTACATAAACAAAACTTACTACATTTTATGACTTGCAGGAAGAACTGAACATGGCGTCTTATGAAAATATAATTGGCGAAGATTTTGTTAACATGGACAAGTTACAGACTGACGCTAACATAGAGTATATAGATGAATTTATTGACCACCATCAAGAGAAAACTGACAAAGACAAAATCGATTCTGGTGATGAGGGCCGTAACAGCAATGCAACAGTAACAAACAATACATAAACTAGATCATACAATGCAGCGTTATCCAACCTATTGACCTTCAGAAATTTTCAATTACAGCAAATGATTCAGTTGTTTAACATAATTTATAAAGAAGCAGAATGTTCACAGAAAACAGAGTAGCTGAAAGTAAAAGTTCAGTATAAAAAAAAACGATTTTTTTTTCTTCTAAAAAAGACTAATTACATAATGAACAGTAATAAAGTACATTTTGGTTAATTTATTTATGTTTACTTGTTAAAGATCATTAGTTTACGGTACTGAAATTTGTTAAAATTATTAGTTACCCTTAATTTAAGATTTTTTAAATTAAAATACGAAAATTGTTCTACAATCCATAATACATTTCTGTACGTGTAACATAAGATAGAAATTTTGTGCTTACGAATTTGCTAACAAACTACTGTACAATCCACTTCTGCAAATGAAATGGAGTTCTGGTAAGTACACTACTACATTTTTGTTTTTAATTGTATAGTACGCTAGTTCATCCCTGTATTCATCGGAATCCTGTCAACGGAAAATATTTTCGGTCCCGCGAAATTCCCTTAACTCAGGTTTTATTGTATTAGGTTGCCTAAGAATGTTTGCGGTGTGCAAAACTAACAAAGTATTAGTTTTTAAGGTTAAGTACGACCAATTCACGAGGGAAATATTTTTCAAATAAATTAAATAGATTTATCAGTTTGGTTACGACCCAAATCGATAAAATATGTCAACGAATTTCATAAAAAGATAAAAGACTAATATAAAAGTTATCTGAATGGGTAAGAATGAAAATTCTAGAAATGGGTGGCTTGTAAATGAAGCTATTTAAAATTTATGAACCATGATGCAAAAGATTTCATACTACATGAATTTATGACCAAATAAAACAATTAACAGAATTCAATATTAATACATTAACTATCTAGAATTATAAATTATTTTACATAAAACAAACAGCCTTAAAACACAATTAAATATATTATTAATAATGAAATACAGTAGAGTAAAATATTGAAATACAATAAAACACGTAGAGATCAGCATACTCATCGCATCTTTAGTAAGCAGATTCTGATCTAAATATTTCATTTCTGAGTAATTTTGATCATAAACCAAAAACAGAAAATGCTAGTTATTGAGATTATTACCTTAAGGTTAGCAGGAATACAATGTTTTATAGCTACTGTTTGAAGTTCACGGTAACTAAGACCATCAAGGGATGTATTTTCTAAGTTAATGTTATCAGCCATTTTTATAAACAAAATAGTTCACTTATAATAAAACAACACCAGCGTCCTTACAGCCCACCGTACTGTCTGTACTCACGTGGTCTATATCATTTGGCGGTTGAAATGTGTAACAGTGCTGCCAACATGAAGTAGGAACAGTGATAATAACCAAAAAACACTCCTCTTTCTTTATTCCTAAACTTCCTTTATTCGTTTTTTTCTAATGTGTCATACTACGTCTGTATCTTTTTTTTATATATTACGTTTAATTTTAATTATATAATATATTTATATTGAGAAAAAATTTCTTCAGAAGTATTTTAAATGAAATTTAAAATTATATTAGAGAAATCATGTACGCCGCATCCATCATCCAGTTGCATTTAAATACGTCGCCTATGGTTTAGATAGTGGAGACTATCTATTTCGCCGACCGTGTTCCGTGAAAACAACGCAATTAAGAAATTGCTTTGTTTTGTAATAGTGCCTTTCTTATGTCTTGTCTTACTTTGAATAGTGGTTGTTCATTTGTGTTTAGTGTATTACGGTTAACAGAATTAATGTTACGTTTACCAGGTGGGTGTACACCATCAATTTACATTTTAATTCGTAGCGTAATTACATAACAAAAATTGTATATTCCCCTATTTCTTATCTAGTCAACTGATCTTATTTCTAACTCCATTATATTCAGTCCGATTATTTTTACTTAACAGGTTTAAAACTTTTCGTCTTATTTAAACACAGTTTAAATAACTTGAAATTAAGTTGTTTTTTTTGTCATTGTGATTAAAATTTTATACCCTGATGAGGTTTTTCTGGTTTTTCTTTATTGTCGCAGTTTGAACTTAATATCTTACAGTACAGTTTTTCAAGTGAACTGGAATCATATTTTATTATTATTACAATCATCTTAATTGAATTAATCAACAGTTGATTATTATTAATATTGTTATACAATTAACTATCGAAGAAATTTCATTTTATAAATATTTAGGGATTTTCATATTATTGAATTAATTTTAATTTTAATTTAATCTTGCTTTGGCAAATTCCGTATTAGATAATTAATATTTTAATCTATGTATACATGTTATTGTATTACAATTAGTATACTTGATAATTTTAAAATTAAATTGGTCTCAGATATAAATTCATAATTGTATAGCCAATAGGTCCAAATTATAACTTCACTTTAGAAATTTATTATATTAGTAAATTTAAGCAACATAATTCTTATATCGTTTTGTTAAAATTAGTGGGAAGTAAAAAATAAACGTGTATTCTTATCAGTAAACATGGTTTAATTCTATATTGCTAATTTTTTCACAATAAGAGTTTTTTAATAGTAAATTTTGCATTTATTAATTTTTTTTTTTATTTATCTTAAAAACTTCAGTTAGAACTCTCTTTTTAGAATTTTTTCTATAACATTTTCAGTATATTAACATTTTACATAAATTAGCATACTAGTTCTATACTAGTAAAGATCTATCCTAAATATTTGAAATAAATGGAAAACAAGATTATGCTCCCAAAAACTGTTTACAAACATTTTACGTAAAACCCAACCTAAATAGATACTTTGTTAAATAATCATCAGTAGACACTATGGAAAAAATAGGTATAATCCCTTTTGAGATTGCAGGAAACAACAGTTATTACAAGAAACGTTTTGTAGTTTTATAATAATAATACTGTTTATTTGTCAATAAGCAATATGATTATTTTTATTAATTCTTTCTTCTTTTTTTTCATTTATTTACTATCTTTTTATCATGGGTTGTTGTATCGTGTTTGTGGTTGTTTTATAGTTGAAATGACCATCAAAGTTTACATTTAAAAAAAAATTGTAAACTGTCTTTTAGCGTAATCTTGTTTCCCAGTTTATTTTATAGTAACGTTTTAATTTTCTTTCTACCAAAGAATCATCTTATAAATTATGTTTAGTATTTTGTTACTCAAGCAGTAATTGTTAGCAGGTTTATTCGTCCTACATCTATACCATGATTGTGAAGTATTAAATAACTGCATGCTTATTAAATTTGTTTTGATAAGCTTTATTTTAGTAAAATAAAAAGTATTTGGTAATACTTTTAAAATAATAAAAGTTGTCTGGTAATAAAATACCAAACAAACATTTATCTCCGAATTGAAATGAGAATTTTATGTAAAAAATGTGATTTAATAGTTTGCATCAGTATCAGCATTTAAAATAACATCCTAAGAAAATACGAAGCATTTTCAACAAGCGCAAATGCTCTGTTTTATGAGCGATAGTTCAGATTACCAACTATGTAGTTAATATAATTTTGTGATGTTTGACGGTACTCTCGTATTCTCAACAAATAACTGTTTTAAAAAGAAATAACATTTTCTTTTAAAACAATTTTTTCTAATATTACAACGGAACGGTGATTACTTACATTCTACGTAACTGGAAATCTTCAAATATTCTAAACAGGCTGTTGATATATTTATGTTTATTTTAAAAAAGTATAAAATTAAAATAAATTAAGTGACTAGATCTTTACGTAGATCTAACAAAGTAATATGAAAATAGATGTAGTATTGCTATCGTATTATATATTGTTACGTAACAAATATAATTAAAACAATTTTTTTTTTTATTCTTTGTAAAGGAAAAGGTTACATAAATTATTTTACATAATACAACAAAAAAAATTCATCGGTAAAAAAAATAATTTAACCCGTTAAATTTACATAATAATTTCTATTACTTTTTAAGTTAAGAGAAGTATTTTAATTCTGTTGTATTTTTCACATTAATTACAACAGATAAAATGTGTAGCAAATTTAATAAGTTGCGGAGAATGTAACGAAATTAACCAATAATTCTTCCACACTAAAATAATGTTACTTAAAAGAGAAACTAGTTA
The DNA here is from genome assembly GCF_047948215.1 of Lycorma delicatula. Taxonomy (NCBI): domain Eukaryota; kingdom Metazoa; phylum Arthropoda; class Insecta; order Hemiptera; family Fulgoridae; genus Lycorma; species Lycorma delicatula. Next base: position 125,486,686 of record NC_134459.1, on the reverse strand, counting down.
AAAATCTGTTTGTAAAAAAAAACAAAAAAAAAAAAAAAAAAAAAAACACTCAAATCGAGTGGGGATATTAAGAAACAATTAGTTAATAAATAGTAATTAGAACTTTTTTTTTTGAAAATATTGACGCGTTTCGTAGTTGAAATTTTCCAAGAAGAAAGACTGACTAGTTTTCTTGGAAGGTCTTTTGTCAAAGAATTTCTAATTATGAAATCAAATTGCATATGTTGACACCAGAAAAAAAATTAGAGATAAATAAATGCATTCTCGATTTTTACTGTTTCTAAAATGAATAAGCTTCAAATTCATAACATAGATATTACTTGACTAATATGATTACGTGTTATTTAATGGTAATTTAAAATAAGTCAATTTAAAGTTTTGACACTTTAAAATATTAATAACACGTTTATAGAAGTTTATTTTTCTACTTGTATGTTGATCTCGTTTTTATGCGATAAAAATGTTTGATTTAAGTTCAGAAGATCAGATATTTTTCTCTTAGGTTGGGCTTTGGATGGTTTTAAAAGAATATCTTATTTCAAACTATAAACAAAGAGCGACAGAGATTGATTTACCCATTTTATGTACTTGCTTGAATTCACATGAGAGTTATAGAAAGATTTTTTCTGTTGTGTTTACTTTTTCCTTAGACCTAAAATTTATTCTAGCTGTGTTTCACAGAGGGTTATAAACATTCTTAGTAAAATACTTAATCGTTCTATTGCTATTTTAGATTAGTTAATAAGAGAAAAATGCAACTGATTTTTTTCTCTGTTTTATGTCTTATTTCAAAATTACGGAGATCGTATAATCTATGCTAGATAAATAAATATATTCTTTTTTTTGTAATTTTCGCATGTAGCAGAACGTGTTAAATCATGTTATCTAATTTAATTCTGGATGCATGGCATTTGGGGTCAAAACCCGTAAAGAACATATCCGGACTCGTAAAAGCATAGCTGATACAAGTAATAAGTATTTATCTTTATGTAATTAATACAATTAACCCAGAAAAAAAAACAAAATCGTGTGGTTTGATTGTTTTCTTGTCCACACAGGAACACTAGGCATCATCACATATACTCGATTCACTTTAAGATCCTGTTGTAAACAAACCGCTTGGCCTTGTACTAGACTCTCGAAAGTTACGCGAACAAATTATATATTTTATGTTTTCATTTTGGTTGAATCGAGTTATTTACGAATTAATTAAATGGCAGGTATATTTAAAGCTATATCAGCGTTGAGTAAAACACGATAGACGATAAAGTATTATTTAAATACTGGAGAGGACTAACAAATTGAGTCCCCGGTACATTACTGCACTAAGACAATCGCATACGCTGGATAAAATCTCACTTCTATAAACAACAGCTACAATACCTCTTACGCTGAATATAAAATACGAGTTAATCACTTTGCATAGAACGGATTTCGAGTAGAAATATCAATAGGTTGTAATTTTTTAATTAGTTGTTCATATTTTCAATACGAAGACATGTAATTTGTTTCATGAAAGCATGCAGCAGCAAACCTAAAAAAATCAGTATAATGATTCTAATTTAATTTAGCACAATCCATCCAAGAAAAAACTTCTCTTTACTTTTAACATAAAGTAAAGTAATTTAATATAAATTAAGTAAAAATAACTTGTAAAACACACACACACACACACACATATATATTTGTGAAAAAATAATATATTTACCTTAGAAATAAAAAAAAATCCCTTTCGGCACGCCGAAGGACGGAGGTAGATTTCACCGGTGCTAAGAAGCGGATAGAAAAGATTTCCACCTTAAAGTTAAGAAAAACTTCAAATTAACTCAATACGACAATGGTTGCATGTGAAAAAAGTTTCACATGTTTAGCATACGACAAGCCGTCTTCTTACAATTCCAGCAACATTTTGGTTATCCCTTGCCGTAAGGGTTGGTCAGATCGAAACTTGTTTCAGACAAAAGTTTTAGGTAATGTTTAGAGAACTAACGACCACTTTAAACCGATTCGGTACTGTGCCTATTAAGGAAGTTATGATTTCGTTTTGTCTTCGAAACTCCCATTTCTTCCACTCCCTGGGCCAATGGTTGGTGAAATCAAAAAACTTTACTTAGATAAATTTTAGGCCGTTATCCGAAGAATAGTAGGAACTTTAAACGAATACGTTATTTTACTTCATAAGAAAGTTATAGCGATATTCTGTTTTTTTTCTTCAAAAAAGCCCTCCCATTTCCACCCCCAGGTTTCAATCTTGCCCGTTAACGAACCCGACCGAAATTTTGGATCGTTATATTTTGTGTAAAAATTTGAAAGTGATTGGCGCAAAATTACGGTAGTTATCGTGTCCACAAGAAAGTTAAATAAATATGTATACAAAAATGTATATATAAACTTTTGGTTTATATATACGACACAAAATGGTGGTTTTGTGGTCAGGGGGTGTGACATTTTTAATGTCGACATTATCCGGAAGTCGAATTATGGTACCCATTACAATTGGTGGCTTTCATATGATATCTACCTAAAAATTAAGGAAGTACATTAAGCTGTATTAAAATTTCAAGTAAATCAGAAAAAAATATTTGTTTCTTCATTATCTGATAAGCTACTGTTTATTGAACTGTTGTCTTCGTTTTCCAAATTTATCACTATTATCTTCAGTAATATTTTCACGTAAATTGTGTTCTTGCTTCCCACGCTTTATTCTTCCTTAATTACATGTTAAATACAATTTTTCCAAGTATTTGCATCTAACCCACCGGGTTGGTTTAATGGTGAACGCGTCTTCCCAAATCAGCTGATTTGGAAGTCAAGAGTTCCAGCGTTCAAGTCCTAGTAAAGTCAGTTATTTTTACACGGATTTGAATACTAAATCGTGGATACCTGTGTTTTTTGGTGGTTGGGTTTCAATTAACCACACATCTCAGGAATAGTCGAACTGAGACTGTACAAGACTCTACACTTCATTTACACTCATACATATCATCCTCATTCATCCTCTGAAGTATTATCTGAAAGGTATTACCGGAGGCTAAACAGGAAAAAGAAAGAGAAGTATTTCCATCTGTTTTATTACACTTGTCAGTAAATTTTTTACATCACTTAACTTAAATGTTGCGTTTTTAATCCTAATGTAGTCTTTAATTTTCTTGCGTCTATATAAATTCTATGGGGTTAAAATTACAATGGAATGGAAAAAGACGCAACATGACACAATTTTTTTGATTTTGCGATTTCATTTACTTGATGATGAATATATTTTTATGTAACTGATCTTAGTATTTTTAAAAGTACTACTTTTAAAATGTCTTCCGTTACGCAATTTTAATCATTCGGCAATTTCCGATTTTGGGTCGAGCGTTTGGAAATTTTCCAATTTTCTGGCAATGGTGCGGCGCATTATCCATTACTTTACGGATCTTTCAGCATCAATTAACACGTTTTTTTTTTAAAAATTAAATAAGATTATCACCATTTATTTCATCGTGATCATTTTGGGAGGATCTGGAATATCCATAAACAAAGAATAGAAAAGTCCCATTTTCACGTAGAATAGAATTGTGCCTTTCCATTAATTATAAACCGTTTCCAGCCGGGGTTTTCATCCCAGTTGACAAACTTTCATAAAAGCGTCTTTTGCTCTCTTTATTTCTTTATGCATCCATACATAAATACCTTTTCCGGTACATATCGTGTTAACCCAAGTTTCGTAATAAATTATGTTACCCACTGGTATCTATGCTTCTTCTTCTTCTTTTTTCTTTCCTGTTTAGCCTCCGGTAACTACCGTTCAGATAATACTTCAGAGGATGATATGTATGAGTGTGAATGAAGTGTAGTCTTGTACATTCTCAGTTCGACCATTCCTGAGATGTGTGGTTAATTGAAACCCAACCACCAAAGAACACCGGTATCCACGATCTAGTATTCAAATTCGTGTAAAAATAACTGGCTTTATTAGGACTTGAACGCTGGAACTCTCGACTTCCAAATCAGCTGATTTGGGAAGACGCGTTAACCACTAGACCATCCCGATGGGTTTGGTATCTATGCTTATACCGTTTTATCAAATCTATGCTATTAATAAATAGATAATTTGTTTGTTTCTTTATTTTTTTTTTAAATGGCATGAAAAATTCCACTGTTTAAAGATAACTTAGCCAGATCCCCGTACCTTCTAATTTCACACCTTTTGTTCTGGTAATATGATTAATTGTGTATTATAGATAAATAATCTACATGCATAAAAAAATAAAGTCGATATGAAAAAATGTTACAGCACATCTATTAAATTTGGAATCTTATTCTTGAGAGGACCAAAAGCACTTCACCGATATTGAAAATATTTCAATTATTCATAACCCCCGTTATTTCTTCATCCTTTTACGCGGGTAAAAATTAATTATTATTACATTTTTACCTCTATTTTATGAAATAAAAAGTTAAAAAACAATGATGTCTAAAAGTTCAGGTCGCATTATCCTCCACGGTACTGTACTCTTAGACTCCTAAATTAACAAAAATTGAAATAATGCTATTTTTAAATCGTTCTTTCAAAGTTTGTTCTACATTCAGGAAGAAATTAATGAACATAATTTCGTTGAAGAGACCCCATAGACTTGTAGCAGCACTTAACTCTAGTCAAACGGTAAAAAACTGAAATAATACAATATTCGAATAGTTCCTTTTTAAAATATTTCATAGTGGTCTCCAAGTTGTTTTGCATCTCTCTTTCCTTTAAAGGTCTTTTGCTCCCTTTAATTAAAAGTAAATATTGAGCTATTTGTATTTGTTCTTTTTCAAAGCTGTTTTACTTCATAAAGCTAGTAAAAACTATGTAATAACGTCCTTTGCTCTTATAACTACTTTACATTCCTTTACTTCATTCATTAATAAAAATAGAAATTTTCTGTTGCTCATTCTTTGAAATAAATTAATTTTCCAGTTTAAATAAAAGTTGAATTCTGTTAAAAAGGACTACTTCCAACCCAAGCGTCAATTAATTAAAATTTATCTATTTCAACCATCAGTTAACAAAAATTATAACATTCCAACGACTCTTTTTAGAATTCCTATTTCTTAAGAAAATGAAAATCAGTGGGGTTGAAAATCTGATGGGATTTGTAATTAACATATTAATGTAAATCTATATGTATAAAATCTAAACTTTTCTACAGATATTCTTAATGATATGATATTTAATGTATTGAAGAAATAGTCTTTTTTCCCAGTTTCCTGAAAATCTTTCTACAAAAATCTAATTGAATTAAATAATAATAATAATAACTTAAATAAGAAAAAAAGAAGTTTTTTTAAAAACATTTCTAACTCTTTTCTTAATAAATACCTTTTTCCCTATTTAGCCTCCGGGAATCACCGTCTGGTATTACTTCAGAGGATGAATGAGGATAATATGTATGAGGGTGAAGTGTAATCATATACAGTCTCAGTTCGACCATTCCTAAGATGTATGGTTAATTGAAACCCAACCCAAAGAACACCGGTATCCGCGTTCTAGTATTCAAATCTGTATAAATGTAACTACCTTTATTAGGACTTGAACGTTGGAAATCTCGACTTCGAAATCAGTTGATTTTCCAAGATGCGTTCACCACTAGACTAACCCGGAGGGATTCTCTGTAAATATCCATACGTAAAAAACCTAACCTTGTGTAACCTTAGAATTGTGCACTTCAGGAGTCCTTCACAACCAAAACCGAAAAGCCCACTACTGCTCCAATAAATCCTTTTACATACTGCAAAAATAAATTAATACATTTACAAAGGTAAAGAGCGTATCGCGAGTTGATCCATCATCACGTTTGTTGCGTCGTTTAATGAATCCAAACAACGATTTTATGCGCCCTAGTAATTGGATCGACGAATTGTCTGCTATTTACTATGTCGTAAGTAAAGTTCATTCCAAGTAAATGTGGAATTTCGTTATTTGTCTTCTACAAGTAGAAGACCAGTAGTTACAGGCTGAATAAAAACTGTAATTTTTTCCAATTGTCAGCATTTATGTCCAGTACAACGTGAAGGAAGCTGCTTATCGTCACCACAGAACCGCCTAATCCCTATTGCTGTGGATACGCCTCGCTATTTCCTTTGTAAAAAACACAGTATTTATAAATAAATATAGGAGATATATTTACGAGAATTTTTAAGAATATGAAGGTAATGTATAAAAGACAAACAAAATTGATGCCCATAAGCCCATATGAATCCTTTTTAAAAGGATTTCTAGGAAGTATTTAATATTTTGATCGTCGTATAAAAAGAATGTTGCTAGTTTAATAGGATGCCAATTTCTAACCGTAACTAAAATTTTATTCTATCTCTGTTTAACTGAAATTATCTATCTTTTAATTGAAAAATTTATTGGAGATCATTTCGCCATCTACAGTTTCCATTGATTCTTCCTGAGCATAATAAAAATTGTATTTTGTATCTGTTTAGTTAAATATATAACGTTTTAGGAATTATATTTTATCTCCTCTAGGTAAGTAATGATGATAATATGTGACCACCAACCTGGTATGGTTGGTAATAGTTACCACCCTGACAGTTATAGTTGCAATAATTGATATTATCTGCGTAGAATTAGTACCTTTTAACTTAAATTATTATTAAACTAATTAATTAATCTCTTTGTAATCATCTTTGTTGTATAAATGAAAAATATCTACTCTCTGATTTTGTTCATTTTTGTTTTTAAGTTTAGTATCTCATTTCAAAATCAGGCTTCATTATCCGTTTTAAGTTAGAAATAAAATAAGCCTTTGCGTTTTTATTTTGATAAAATTCACAAGAAGTTACGTACCTTTGATTAAGGATTTTAGTAATCAAAGAACTCTAAATTTCTCGAATTGTCGTAATATTGTACTGGAATTCTTTATCTCCAAAATGGATTGAACTGATCGTTAAAGCTCTCTAATAAAAATATCAATTACGTAATACTTGATTAACTCAACTTCTTTAATTATAATATTTTTATTTTTATACCAAATTATTGTTGTGCGTTACAACAGTATATATGTTTAGTTAATACTGGAATTGTATAACTTATATTCCTATTAGAAATGATAAATTAATTGAAATTTTATCTATTTGCGTTTTAGTTAACAATTATCATTTACTCGTAACATTTATTAAAATTATAGATAGTATAAATGCTTTATCATGGCTAAGCATAAATTATTACTCCAACAGTTTTCCCGATAAATAAATATTTTAATCCAATAAGAAATCTTTATCAGCATATCTTTTAATTGTTCAGTAACTGCCAATAAAATGTCACATGGTAATACTGCATTAAATTATTCAATTTTTTCTGTTTTAAATAAATATTCCTGAATAATTAGTTTTGCGTACTTTGAACTAATCATTTATATCAACAATATAAGATAGAAATTACGCCGATTTCTGAGGCGTAGTGGTAGCGTCTCGGTCTTTCATCTAGAGGTCCCGGCTTCGAATTCCATTCAGGCAAGGAATAATTTTTCATACGCTACAAAATTACATTTCAATAAGCTTCAAGTTTATGTGGCGATATCATAAAAAACAAAAATTCATACTTTTAATAGTTATTTGTTTCTGTATTTTTTTTGAAAATTTTTTTTTCGGTTTGAAAATACTATTCGTTAAAACTAAAACAAATCTGTTTACATACATAAGCTATATGCACGCATGTCTATGCGTGTCTGTATTATTACGTGACTTTATGAAAGTATGTAGAGGAGAAAAAATCAGTTTTATATTAGTCGACAGGGTTCAAATGTAAAGGTTTGGTTGTATATTTCTAGTTTAACGACTAGCTGGTTATATAAGAACGCCGTTTACTAAGCTCCCGTAATTTTTTTTATCCTTTTAATAGTACCATATACTAGATTTTTTTTTTTTTTTTTTGTTTTAACATTAGAAGTAATTATACAACTCATTGACTTGTCTGGTTCATTTTTATTTTCATTTCTTTAAGTGACTCTTATGTACAGTCACTTCTCTCTTTTTCCATTCGTTCAACATAAAATGTATTCTTAGTTCTTTTTGCAGTCTTCTGATCACACAAAAACAAGCAAACAAAAAAATATTTACCAACCTTTTTACCAGTTTATTTCAAGAGCAAAGTACATTCCCTTGCAACGTGTGGAAGTATGTCTATTTGTTTTATATCACAGTAACACCCCACAACAACTGAAATAGTTGTCATATAATATAAGTGTGAAACGATTTGGTTCATATCAGTTGTATACTATATTAATGTCACCTGTTAATTATCCTTCTACATGCCATTTTATTGTAAAAAAGAATCTAAAGGTCAGATAATAAAAAATAACTAGAAAGAAGTATCTTTCAATGACTTCACCTCTCTTTCGAGCTTCCATCATATTGTTCAGCGATTACATTAAAATAACAAATGCGTGTACGATAATCCAGGTTCAAGTATCGAAACATGACCCAGGTTAATCTAGTGGTGAACGCGTCTTCGCAAATCAACTGATTTCGAAGTCTAGAGTTCCAACGTTCAAGTCCTAATAAAGGCAATTACTTTTATACGGACGTGTATAATAGATCGTGGATACCGGTGTTCTTTCGTAGTTGGGTTTCAATTAAACCACACATCTCAGAAATGGTCGACCTTTGACTGTACAAGACTACATTTACACTCATACATATCATCCTCTGAATACCTGAAGGTGATTCCCGAAGTCTAAACAGGAAAAAAATTATCGAAACATAAATTCCAAAAGAAGGCCGACAAAGTAATATTTGTTTAAATGTCAAATTATATCGTGCATTTAATCAGTCATAAATACAGGATTTTGCCGGCCTCCGTGGCGCGAGTGGTAGCGTAGGGTAGCGAGCGGTAGCATCGTCAAATTATAGATAAAATTTGCTTAGAAGGTGAAGAAAGTTAGCCAAATCTTCAGTTTTCCCCATTTGCTTTCCCGGCAAATATAGCTAGAATAGCTATATGAAGGGCCGGCCACTGTGGCGCGAGTAGTAGCGTCTCGGCCTTTCATCCGGAGGTCCCTGGTTCGAATCCCGGTTAGGCATGGCATTTTCACACGCTATAAAAATTGTCATTCATCTCATCCTCTGAAGCAATACCTAACTGTGATCCTGGAGATTAAAAAAAAAAATCATAGGATTTACAAAATTGTATGTATTGTTTTATTCGTTAAATGTTAAAAACCTTCAAATTGCATATAGACTTGTAAGATTACCAATAATCGTTGATTACAGTATTGTCCGACAGAAAATGTTTCTTAGTCATTTACATTAATCTCTCTCGGCCACGAGTGACGATAGGATTGGTTCTAGAGCTAATTTTAGAATCCGCTTTCTATCCAGTCGATAATTCACACTGTTAATTTTTTTTCGATTGTAATTACCACCAAATTCGATTGTCTCATCTTCGTCACGATTTTACAAATCGTCTAATAAGCCTCTTATTATTTTTTACATGATTCAGCATATACACACCTCACGTAAATATGAGCACTAGTCTACTTAGTTACACGGAATAATAAAGTTTAAAATAAGTAGATTGTTGTCAGGAAGGTGGAATTGTTATTCAAATAGATTAGTAATCGACATATGACCATTAGAAAATTTGCAGTGAAATAATAACGTCCCAAAATATAATATAATTTAATATTACACTTACACTCTTTTGATATTATTTACTTTCTCCTTATCTACAATTGTAACAACAATCTTATAACAAATAAAGTCATCAGGTGATGTCATCCGATCGATGTCAGTTACATTGTTCGTTAAATAGAGAAAGAAAGTTGGAGGATTAAAATGGGGAAAAATTGAAGGTGATTTCAACATCGTATGCAATTACCCAATCTAATAAGTCCCTGTTGTTAACAAATAATTTGGGACTGAAAAGGAAAGAGAAAGGCAGAAAAGTTATGAAAACATAGTAGAAAATTAATGCGAATGAACATTTTATTTAAAAAATATAATTATTTCTGAGTAAATATTTTTATGTAGAGTAATAGGAAAGACTGTCAATATTTCACTCGTTTGACTGGTTTAATAATATTCTCCATTCCTTCCTGTTCTATACCCCAACAATCTCCTACTCTTGACTCTTATAACTCAACATTTTATTATTATTATTATTTTTTTTTTTTCATTTATTGTCTTATTGTTACGCACCCTTAATTTACTTTTACGAGCATGTAAGGTAAACTTAATATATCAGGTTGTGATTTACCAAACTTATCCTTCTTTTTGAAAGATTCTGCCACAAAATTCTCTTTTTTCCAGTTCACCTTTAATTTTTTTTTAAATTTTATACTGCGTTAAGCCTTCTAAGCTTCTATAACACCATAACACAAAATTCTTTTTTTGTCACTGATTCATGTATTTCTGTCATAAAACCCCGTCTCTATACAAATTCTGCCAAGAATTTTTTCTCTACTCTTAAATTTACGTTTTGTACTAGTAAATTTCTTTTATATTTCTGCTGATGTGAAGTATCTCGGGGTATGGGTAAAAAATACTCTACGTTCCTGACACCGATATATCTCAGAAAGCCAAAAACGGGGCAGCTGCCATTAGTCAGGTGATTACCAACATTGGGGGTTCCCGCACATCAAAGAGAAGTCATTTGTCACAGGTCTTGTTCTCGATGTTCTACGATGTTCCTGGTCTGTCGCTTTGGAAAAGGGGAAAGCGCGGGTAATTCTTAACCGAGTGCACAGAGTTACCTCCATTCGGGTATGCTGCTGTTACAGGAACATCTCTGGCGATGCCGCCGGTCTTGTGGCCAGTCTTTCATCCCCGGATCTCATCGTTCGGAAAAGGTGAGGTGTTGTACCAGCGGTTAAGTTGAGTGGAGGCTGAAGCATTGCTTGTTCGCAAGTGGCAGGAGAGATGAGACCAGTCAGCGAAGGGTATACGGACTTACAGACTGATCCCGTAAATTCAGAGATGGCTGGACCGCAAGCACGGGGAATTAGGATACGAGTTGATTCAATTTCTGACCGGTCACGGTTGCTTCTGAGCATTCGTGTGCGCTCGGGCACTAAGATCCTGTGCCGAATGTGATTATTTCGGAAGGGAGGACCGCAGAACTCACGGTATTTGAATGCGACCGGTTCTTGCAGCTCCGGGAAGCCCGCCTGTAAGAATTCGGCAAGGTTATCCCCGATAACATCATTGAGACTATGCTACAGACCAACGGGCGTGGCACGCATGTCGAAGATGTTGGTGACAGTATCCGTACAAAGATGGCGGAAGAAGTACAGGGATGAATTTACCCCTGATTTTCCCTTTGGGCTGTGTTCTAAATCAAAGCAGATAAGACCCCAAGGAGAAGAAACACAAAAAAATTTCCATTATGAAATACAGCTTACCTGGCTTGTACCATGAACTTGTAATTTTTATTTTTTAGTTATTTTGATGGCATTTTTACTTCCTAATCTTTTGCAATTTTACTGTATAAATAACATTTTAAAACTTATTGGTGTTGTATTCTCTTATTTTAACAATAATCATCGTCTTTTCACATTTCCTTATCGGATTGATTTACTCTTGGTTGTCTGGAGATTGAATTTCTTCCCCAGAGCAAATACATATCATTTACTAATTCATTCCTTATTAAAGAAAGAAAGAGGATTGAAGGACAAATTTCCTTTAAAAGTACAGCTTAATTTTCTCATCCGAAGTTACTAAAACATAGTAGTTTTTATACTTTTGTTATTGAGATCTTACCAGCTGTCATACTCGGTACGCTCAACAACTAACAAAAGGATTGCTGTCCTCATTTAGGAATATATATTTTTTTTAAAACGTATAAAAGTAATTAAATCTAATTAATATCAACTATTTCTTAGGATTTTCCGTTTTTGATTTGTTTTTCTTTTTATTATTATACAATCCTTGTTTTGAATCTTGAGAACTCTTGATTGAGAAATTCAATATTACCATAAGTAGGGCTTTTTTAAAGCTAGGTATCCACTGAGCTTAATCTGCAATCAATTATTTTATCTTGTTTTTGTTTGAATATTTTATTTTTCGATTCAAAAAAATGGATGCAATTTTCAAATTTTGATCGAAAAGATTTAACGTTATTTCTTTCGATTTAGAAAGATGTAAGAATATCAATATCACTTTCTGTTAGAATTGAATAGAATATTATGAACCTAAAAAAAATTCCACTGAATATTGTTTAATTCAACAAGACCATCTTATAAATGTTAGGATATGAATTTAAAATTCAAATGTGTGATGAATTTAGAATTTCTTAAAATTTTAGTGAATATTAAAGCAATGTGATGTTCCGTATTTTATGTGTACTTGTATTTGTATCCTTCTCAGTACTTGCTGCATTCATGGTGGTAGTTTAAATAATGCTTATAATAGGTTGCAAAATATATAATCATAGCCTACATATTACACCTTGATAACGTAAAAAATATTCAGTTTATTCAGTCTGTTGCTATCTGAATACGATCTTACATCGCTAAATGAAGAGAAATTTCTGTTTAATTTAGGAGATTAGTCGTAACCAATTGTCTATGGTTTTATTTTGTATATAATCTAAAGTAATTTAAATTAGGAGTTAATATATATATATATATATATATATATATATATATATATATATTACTTCCTTGCACAAAGTAAAGGAAGCATTGTGATCGTGAAAAATTTCGGTTTTCAGATTTCAACGGAAACATATAATCCAAATAAGGCCATTTATAATGGATTTATAATCTCAATAAGGCTCTCATTGAGAGCTTTTCAACGATATAGTGGTACTTATTTTCATTGTTTCTAGAGTTATAGCCAAATGAAATTTTAATTAATGAAATATTTAGATTTTAAAAGGGAAGGGCACATCGGTTCGAATCAAACTTCATCTCCTTTTTTTAACTTTGTTTTTTTTAATTTAAATATATTGATTTATTAATAATTATTAACTTATGATTGTAAAAAAAGTTTTACGATAAATAATAATTCAATAAAAATAAAAAATATCAGAAGTTATTATTGAAATAAAATTTGATATAATTTTTATTTAAAAAAATGTGTATATGTAATTTAATAGGAATGCAAGGAAGTCATGTAGTGCCCATGTCAGATTTGTTTTATATGATAAATATTCTTTGAATGTTCGATTGGAATTACATGAAAGTTTTAATTAATAGGAATTTACTGTAGATGAAATAAAATCTGTTTATATTTTTCTGTAGTTAATTTTTTTTTATACTTTTCTAATTTTACTTTTTCAAATGGTATAAAAAAAGTAATGTAATTAGGCAAATATTTTACGTTCTTATTAATTTATTTAATAGAAATGATTTCATTTCTTTAAAAAGGTCAAAGATTTTATGTCGTTTAATGATTTCTCATTAATTATAAATTTCTTTTCTATTTATTCATAATACAACCCAGTGCAAAGTTCCTAACTTTTTCTGAAGCGTATTTTTTATAATAAATAAATAAGAATTATCAAAGTGAGAATTTATAATTAAAGAAACGAAATGAGAGAACTATGTACTTCGAAATATAAAGACGTTTTGAATCTTTAGTAATAGTACTGCAGTAGAATTTGTTATAAACTTTTCTATGTCAAGTATTCATTACTCTTTCTTCATTTACCTTGATATACCCTACTTTTTGTATTTTTAAATCCGTACATTTAAAAAAATAATTAGTGTAAACAATTTTATTTTTCATATTATTCCTACTGACCTATTTAAAGTGGTAAAGAATATATTTAAGTTTTAGCGTTATTTTTTTTCACAGTTCTGTTGTAGTTTTTTCACTTTCTTGTTGGAGGTCTGATTTTACAATTTATATTTTAATTGGATACTGCTTACCATATAAGTTTATAAGTTATAAGTGCAGGTTTAAGAAGCTTAAAGAAGGTTAAGCCTCTTTTCAGGTGGTTTTTAATGTGTTTTTGTTAGATGCTAGAGTAAATAGTTATAAGTAACCCGGTAGAGAACAATTCATTCCCAAAAAAGAGAACCATTATCAAGTATAATAAGCACCCTATGTCAAACTTATTAGGGAAATTCTTTTAAATATAGTTTTCTGTTGCCCTTTTTATAAATGAAATGTAACATCTGGACGAAAAATAATAATCGTAGCGTTCATTTAAATTTGTTGATCGGACTTTATTCTCGAATAAAATTCCCTTCTCTGTAAAACCTAACATCTCAGCGTTTGTGAACGCCACACACTTCCCACGTTGTAGAAGAGGCCGTGAAGCATTTCTTTGAGTGGAATTTTCTTGTTTCGTTTCGTGGTCCATCCACAGATTTTTCCTTATTTTGATCCCTTATATTTAATATTCACACTATTCTATCTTTTATAATTTAGTTTATTTTTTCACGTACGAGTATTTGTAAAACCTGCATACTTTCTACTTCGTCGTTTCCTGTTCTCTTTTCTTTTTGTACGTAACGTCCCCTTTCGAATCTAGGACGTTCATCGAGTGCCGCTAATCGTAGCTGAATTTAACAAGAACAAGAAACCAAAGAGGAAAGAGATCAACGCTTGGAGGTTGAACGAAATATAAATGCGAAAATCTTTTCACAACCATGAGCATAACAATCGCGTCGGAGGTCCAGGGGGTGGACCCCCTGGCTAGATTATTCTTTAATAGCTAGTGTATGTATATATATATATATATATATATATATATATATATATATATATATATATAAGGAACCTCGGTTTTAAGTGAATGGTATTTTCGTACTCCTAATCTCTCAAGACGTAAAGAAAAGTCATTCTCACCTCCTCATTACCACTATGTGACTGAAAGTGATACGCGTACTTTTTCGAATAGTATGTGTCGAATAATATGCCGCCTTGGTTCAGTATGTCGGTTAGGTTTAATTATTCTAAATATTTTATTACTCGCTGGTTCAGCCAAATAAATAAAGGTCTTTATTTATTTATAATATAAATTATTTTTATTATACTTTGAACTTGTAATTCAAATATATATATATATATATATATATGTGTGTGTATATAATTTTTATATCAATTAAACTAATTATACATTCGTAAAAAACACAAGTTGAGCCTTTAAAGGATGGAACAAGGCTAACTAAAAATAGGGCATAAGACCAATTCAAATAATAGAATAACAAAAACAAATTATGAAGTGTAAGGAAAAAGTGATAATTTATAAAGAGTAAGAAAAAAAATGAAAATTTTTATTTTAAAATATAAAAGTCCTTTAATAAAATTTAAAGTTCTTCCTTTTATTAAAAAAGGAGCAAATGAAACCTGATCTTAACAGTGTAAAAAAAAAACTACTGAAGGAATAAAAGAATACATTTATTTATAACAATTTTTTAAATTAATAATTGTAAAGATTAAAATTTAATAGCCATTAAAAAATCGAAAAACATTGTGGATTTTTTAAAAGTTTTTTATTTATTTTATTAAACATCACAATTGGCAATATTATGAACGATATGAATAAAACGACGTTAGATAATGATCGTTAGTAGCAAACACAAAATTCTTTGGAATTAATTTTTTACAGCACATTATACACTTTCTTTCTTTCTTTATTTTTCCTGTTTAGCCTCCGGTAACTACCATTTAGATAATTCTTCAGAGGATGAATGAGGATGATATGTATGAGTTTGAATGAAGTGTAGTCTTGTACATTCTCAGTTCGACCGACCATACCTGAGATGTGTGGCTAATTGAAACCCAACCACCAAAGAGCACATTATACACTTAATCAGAATTTTTGCACATTTTATAGTATTTCTAAACATAAAAATTTTGTTAAAGAAATAAATAAATATATACATACTTACATTGTGTGACCTACATGGGTTTAATAGCAAACATTGTTTTAAATTTCATAAATACTAATAATAATAATATTGTAATACGAGCCAAGCCAGGGGCTCCGTCCCCTGGACCTCCGACGCGTTCGTTATACTCATGGCTCTATGAAACTTTCGCATATATATATCTCGTTCAGGTGCGGGGTCCGAGAATCGACAAACCAGGCTTGAGGGCCTCCATATCGCATGAGCCATAAACGGAAGTACGCGTTAGAAACGTTTCCGGGGTCGCGAGTGAATAAGTTTTAAGTATTAATTGTAAAACAAGGCAACAAGTTATACTGTCTCACTAAAAGACAACAGAATGCGGTAAGTTTTTTCCAGACTAACAACTTCCGCCATGACAACTCTACAAACGTGGAACCTTGCCACAAGACCGACAGTGTTGAGGGCCGATTAGCAAACGCCGTTTGGCGTCGGGAATGCGCGTTTTTTTTTGTTTTTTTTTTCGCCTGTGTATGTTCTGTTTCTTTTGTTACAGATACGTGAGAGACGAGTGTGGAGCGATTCGTGCTCACTTGGTCTTGGTCGTTGGATTACCGAAATAGAGAGGGAAACGCCTTTCCCTTTAATCCCGCCATCCCAAAATAAAAAGAAAATATAAATTCCTTTTTTTCTTTTTTTTTCGTGTGTGTGCTCTGTTTCTTTTGTTGCAGATATTCCCAACAGTCACCACAACAAACATAAATGGTTTCTTCACTGCGGCCACGTGGTCCCCCAAATCCTTCCCGGACACACGTGTGTCTGGAGATTAATATTATGTAGCGTAAAGAACCAGCTATTTACTTCTTCTCAAAAGGCGATCGCCGCCCCAAAACCGCGATCGCGAATAGGTATCACTAAATTTGTAAGTTCTCTATTCCCTTTCCTTTCAAGAGAGAAAAATGAGGGAACGAGCCCAGCAGCCACTGACAGCATGGAAGAAAGAAGAAACCTGCACTTTCCCCCGTTCAGTCCTTCGGGGCCATGGGAATACCAAGGTTAATGGCATGTATCTTCGGTTACTGCCAATTCTCGGAAAGTGCAGGCCAAAGAAGAAAGAAGAGGTCATCGGAAGAAGAAGATGAAGAAGAAGGAAGACCCTCTACTCGACCCAACATCACGAACAGGAGTCCGGAAAAGAGCCCAACAGAGATGCGTCCTGAAAGGCAGCCATCACAGAAGTGGATGAAGAGCTTCTACTTAACCTTTCATTTAAAACGTACAATTAAATTAAATTAAATCAGCAACTGCGACCCCTCCGGAGAAGAGGTCGATACAGTTAGTGTCCCGTTGTAGCGTATTCCTGCTAGCCCATGAAGCGTTAGCACCGAAAGGACTTCAGTAGACGGTCTGAAGGGGAATTACGTCGGGAGGACAGGTTTCAAAAGCCTAGCCTTCCGCGGTCGGCCCATAAAATGGGTTTGATAACGCTGGTTTAACAACGGATTGGAATGCAATTAAATCCGTCCTTAGAATACAAAATATAAAGTAACACAAAAATTGAAAAATTAGACCCGTCATATAAAATAAACCTTTAAAAACACGCCCGATAGAATCATCCAGCAGCAAGGGACACTGTCCAGGTTCTGCGATCCGTAGGGAGAATTTGTAAACTCCCGCCAACTTTGCATTCCATTCCATTCCATATCTCGTTTAACCTCCGGGCGCTGATCTCTTTTCTTTTTGGTTTCTTGTTCTTGTGAAACCTGGCTACGCTTATCGGGACTTGTTGAACGTCCTAGATTCGATCTCTTCTTAGAAGGCACGATAAAAATTAGTAATTTTTAAATGCTAATAATAATACTGGTTCAAAATATCCTCTCCGACTCAGGATATGAGTTTTAACTGAATCGTTAAATCACCTTGCCAGTAGAAAGTTAATTCAGGGTAGGTACAGTATAAAGCCGGCCTCTGCGACGCGACTGGTAGCGTCTCGGCCTTTCATCCGGAGGTTCCGGGTTCGAATTTCGGTCAGGCATGGCATTTTCACACACGCTACAAATCATTCATCTCATCCTCTGAAGCGATACCTTACGGTGGTCCCGGAAGGGTAAACAAACAAAAAAAAAAGAATGTACAATAGAGGACCGAATTGAGTAACAATACAGTTTCTTATTAAACAAAATAAATAACTATATTATTAAACTCTTCTGTTGAACACAAACTAATTAATTTCCAAAAACTCATTATCATTCCTGAAATAGACACTAAATCTTACAACACATGATTAAATAATTATAAAAATTACTATGATAACCATATATAAAGAAATAATTACAAGTTCCATCATATCCTAATTGTTCTGCAATACCTGAAAAGTTTCAGAAAGTAACAGTATAGAAAATGATTTATGATGTATTAAATGGTAATGGTGTCAGCAGTTGGCGTAGCGTGGGTTTCAGCCGTCCAGGGCATAGGTTAAATTCGCCGCCTCCTTATTTGGGTATTTAAATCCAAAAGACTCCAAAATTTACAGAAATCCTAAAGAACTTTTCGGCAAGAATAAATTTCTTATTGTGTATTGTACAGGGTACAAATAAAGAAGTCATGTACTCGTATATATGTTTTTATAATATAATAAACATATATGTTGCAAAATGTTCTTACAAGTATGCCACTTTTTGATATAAACACATTTATGATATGCGTCGACAAGATAAGTTATTATTACATAAAATTGATAACAAAATTTTTCGACATAGTTCAGTAATTTAACAATCACAACATGCACTTTAAGAAAATCATGAACTGAGGTTAATTCACTCAATGTGAATTGGACGACTGATATTGCAGGTGTTAGACAATATTGAACTCTATTCTTTATATAAAAGAATCAATTCTCGCTGAATATTCGTCGTGAACAATCCGAGCACAAAATAAAATACGGGGAATTACCGCAAGGAAACTGGTTAGTACAGACGGTGTTGCCAGTCGCTAGAGCGAGCGAGGTGACTACACTCACTTAAAGAAAGGGGCTCTCAGGTTCCGTCACAGATTAAATAATAATAAGTTCCGTTTTCATTTTAATCGATCTGAATTGTAGATGCGACAAAAATTTGAAAAGAAATGTTTCAAAATTTTAGTTCAAATTGTTATTATTATTTATTGAGAAATTTTGCCGCCCGGGGCGGGCCGCCGCCGCTACGCCACGCCACGCCACTGGGTGTCAGGCACTTTTAATAAACCAGTTTACATAGAACACCAAAATTACGTGTTATATTGTTCACCTTTATTGGTTATTAATATTTGTAGGAGTTAATGAAACATAGAAATAAAAAATAAAACTTTTTTAGTTCGTTAAAAACCCAATAAATTGCGAGGAAAAAACTTACAACGGGATTATCATAAAACTTCCGTAAATTAAAAGAAAAACTCATCGAAACCTTGTCATTTGGTAAAGAGTAAGTAAGACATAAACATTCAGGTCGGATTACGAATCTCCTCTTTTTTCAGATTCGATTAAAAAGTAACGTATTATTTTGAAAGAAATCTGAAAGATAAATTTCTATTGTAAGCAAAACCAAAGTTGTGTAACTTTCCTGGCCAAACCGAGAAAATTATGCGATTCGGGCTACCGGCTTTGCTCTCGATAGTTACTACTTAAAAAGACAATTAAGTGAGGCAATGAAGTATGTAAGTATGCAAGTAAAAAATTATGTAATAAGATTATTCTACTCTGTGTGAAGTTTTGAAGTACGGGACCCGTGGTAATTGTGTACCCCCTACCCTTTTGAACAGTGTTAACCAAAATTATATGGAATCAATAACCCGTATTTAGAAGTCATCATAAATTTTCGTGAAAATCTGTTTGTTAGTCCAGTTTCTCCGTTAATCTTTTATCAATTATCATACCCACACGATAAATTTTTATAAGCAAAAATATTAGATTAATTATTATCTCCTACCCCGAATGAAGTCGTCCAAATATATAACCAAAGTGACGAACTAGTTTTACGAAACTAGTTAATTCAAAAATTTATCCAGAAACTCGAGAAAAGGACATTTTTTTTAACCTACTCCTTTTTAGATATTTGAGTAGGACCGAGCACCATCAGAAAGTATCTTATCTACCTAACGGGATTTGAAATTATGTGAAAAAATTTACATACAATTTGTAACAATTTACGATACGGGAACCATAAGGTTTGTATTTCCTTGCCCTTTCGATCAGTTTTACAATTTAATCTTAATTAACTCCCCTGAATAATTTTAATTAGCGCCAAGATTCCTAAAATTAAGAACCAGAGATAGTTATTAAATTTATTTTATATTTTTATTTACTTAAAGTCCGTGTTGAAATTGAGCTCATTAGAATCAAATAAAAACAGAATTAGTCCTGAGTCCGCAACATAGATGAGCGAAATAGAATATTTTTTTAGGAAGTGAAATCAAGAGTTTCTAGATCTCCCATTACATATTATTAGTTAGATCTCAGATCTTTTTGTGGTTATATCTAGACTAGATATCTGCTTACCAGATTACTAGAATAGAAAAATGCGAGTGAAATGAAACCTGTTTTTCTGAAAGTTTCAACATTTCTGACTTTATAGGGAAGGGTCTAATATTCGTTAGAGAAATATGTGTGTATATATATATATATATATATATAACTGGATAGGCTTGGTTGTAAGTTGTGGTAGGCGTACAAAATAAGCCTTACTTATTTAAGTAAGTACGAGTGTATACATGTCTCTTCGGAAAGTAATAATACTAATTATAAGAGGAAGAAACGGTGTTTATGGTTGGCGTTTTTTTCTGAAGTACTATGATAAAATAACTCATGAACTCTGATATCTCTGCCCGTTTCTGTAATTCATCCGCATTCCAGGTTTGATTTCGCTTGGATTTCCGATTCGCTTGTTATGTTATATTCCTTAATCATTCTTAACTGTAATAAAACAAAAGTTTATTCGATTTTTCATCCAATTGGATTAGGGCGCTTCAGTTCAGATGAAACAAGTTTGTAGTTAATCATTACAAACTGAACTTTACTAAAAATAAATAAACTGGCTTTTGTGATTATATCATTCTTTTAATTTTTTTTTCAGCTCTTGAAAGAAATGAAAGTCTTATATTTATAAAATATTCTTATGCAAATTTACTTACTTTAAACAAAATTGAAAGTTGCTTCTAGAATCTGAGATTGTATACAGCATGAATATATTATTTCTTAGTTTTATAGTCTGTATAATGTTTGCCACGTCATTTCAATGCGGTGGTTTATGTTTATATTTATCTTCTAAGTTAGGTATTTTCTGGTAAGGAAAATTGTTTGTTTTAACAAGATCGCTTTGAATTTTAACGATGGCAATGTTAAATCTTTATTATTATTTTCCTTCACTGGTAACTACTGACTAGGTGTTAAAATCATGGTGTGAGTAGTTAAGTTGTGCTTAGAAAGGGTTAGAATAATACATTATTGTTGTGGTTACTTGATCGTGTAAGTGTGTTATCTGTTTATATGAGTTAATGTATATTTAATATATATATATATATATATATATATATATATATATATATATAGTAGCTTTAAGCAGCGCTAGCTTTTATGCATTGTCACATATTTGATGTATCACCATAATACCACATTATATACGTATCGTCACCACCAGAATGCGTTATTACGATGATATTTTCTTTCTTCATAGACCTCTCCTTCCTTGTCCATTTATTATCCTCTTGTTTAACTGACATCTGTATGAACATGTATAATGTACATTCACTCAAATCCCGTAAAAATAATTCCTTATCACGATTCATTTTTCTTTAAATTTTAAATACTAGGGTAACTTTTATCATTTAGCGGATATATTAGAAAAATATCTTATGGTTTAATAAAAAAAAAGTTGGCAAAGTATGCATGACTTTCCAGGTTATTAATAATAAAAATTAAAACGGATATATATATATATGTATATATATATTTCAATTTTAAGAGAGATATTGAGTTTCTAAAATGTTATCGAGAAAATTTTTTTTTTTTAAATATTTATATATGCGTTGTAGGTAACAAATTCGCTTTAATAAAATTTTCTCTAAACTGCCCCTAAAGAAAATCGAAATTGTTTTTTTTTGCGATACCTCCACCCTCTAAACGAACTTTAAAAATATTATTACGATCAACGGGCCATATATATATATATATATATATAAATATTTTAGCCGTATTTGAGGAAAATCGTTTTGATCAGTCCTAAGATATAAAGCCAAAAGCATTGCAACACACATTCATTTTTAACATTATCTCCATCCTTTTTTTTTTTGCTTGATGATTACGCCACATAAGCTTAAAACTTGTGCGTGAGATATGGAAATGGAATTTTGTAGTATATGAATAATGCCATGCCTGACCGGGATTCGAACTTGGGACCTCCGGATGAAAGGCCGAGACCCTACCACTCGCGCCACGGTGGCCGGCCCTTTAATATAGCTATTTTAACAATATTCACCGAGGGGGAAAACTAAAGATTTTGCTGACTTTCTTAATTTTCTAAGCAGATAGATCTTTTCTATGATTTGACGTTGCTATTTTTATAAAATTTATCAACTGTTTTATTCAAATTATCTCTTCTGTCTTGCGGAGAAAATTACAACTTACATCACCCATTTGGCTGCTGGAAGATATAACTACCTCAGACGCCTTGAAAAGAATAAATTAGAGATTTTTGTGTTATCATACCGTATCTACATTAGATCCCATAACCTAAATGCCATATGCCTGAAGAATGAAGGCTTACTGGAAAAATGAGGAATGAGTGGTTTCATGTTACACTTCTCATTAACGAAACAGATAATTTTCCCGTGAAATGAGGGGTTATTGAGATCTTCAGAGAACATTTTTTCTGTGTTCACCTAACACTCCTACTCTCCTCGAAATACTTTTTTGATTGTTGCTGCTTTTATTTCAGATGCTTTTACATGCATCACACTCATAAAAAAGACTGTGTTAAATGGTGTAAAAACCATTTTGAAAATGTAAATCCTCTATTTTTTCTATTCTTTTAGAGCTTTTTTTTAAGCTTTAAGAAGCTTCTTCTTCTATTTTTTCCTTATTGCTATAACACGATTAGCACACATCATGCGTGTACTTTTCTATGGACTGATAAAAAACAGTGACTCAGGAAAGTAACACTTTCAGAACTAATGTATATCTTTGGATACATCTCTGCCTTTTCGATAGTGTTAATGGATTTTAACTAATATCGTTGTAGAGTAAGTCTGTCGAGCTCAAGCTTACAGTCATCCATACTGGTTACGGTTGTTTACCCATTAAACAAAATACTAAAGGGTTCATTAAATATCAGAAAGATTGCTTAAGCATTTGCAATCTTTGGGGAGTTCTTTAAAAATGTGGAAAAGAGAATATTACATTTTCAAAAGAAAATTATATTAAAATACTCTTCTAAAATCTTTCAACAAGACATGATTAGCTATGCGGAAAAAAGTGATGTTTCACTTTTTTCCGCAAAATTAGCAATTCTAATATAAAATTTTATATTTTAATTAGATAAAATACATTACAAATTTCTACCTGTAGTAAAATTTATATTTTCCTGCATGGACGTTCCGTATTCTTCATTTTTTAATTTAATTCTCGAATCTATATTTGTGGGGTATTTTGAAAGAGAATAAGAGAAACGTCCAGAGTGGCAATTTACACAAAAAAAAATATTTGAAGGGATAGAAATTTTCTAAAGCGTTGGCATACTCTTGGCAAACTTTTCTTACAAATGAACTTATATCCTTTCAAGTTTAATGAACAGTACTACAAAGTTTCACTTAAAATCCATTCGGGCGTTACAAATTTATGTAGGATACACAAAAATGAAAACCTCCGTGGTCGGTCGTTGCATCGTTTGTTTTGATATAAACTTTATTAGTGCATCATGTACTGTTCATTTGTTATGTATTATATTTTATATTAACTTAATATCTTCTTTTATTGTTAATTATGGATTGTTTATAATATATTGTTTTGATTTTGGAGTTAGATCAATAATTATTGAAAATTATTTTTCAGTGTAAGTAATCCTGAAAAAACGAATAAAACAGGTCCCAGAATTGTATCTTCCGTAGCTTTCACGACATCCAACGTAAAACAGAAACATTCGGTGACAAAAAAAAACACATTTTTTCAGGTTTTAAGTACAATCGATGTCAGTGGTGGAATTTTCGAACATTTATATAATAATAATAATAAGAAGTGTTCTGCCCAAAGGTAGGTTTTCATATGGCCGCCCTCGATTCTGTGCCATTCGTTTCATTTTATAGTAACTTACATTTATTGTAAATTAATACTGTATAAACCACATTATTTTTTTTTTATTTTTTTTATTTTTTTGGTAAAAGTAAATAAAAAATATTTTGGTTTTTCAAAGGTATAACTTTATCGTACTAAAAACAAATATCGTAATAAGTAACAAATAATTTAGAATAAGTGTTAGAAAATTTCAACATTGACATCCATGTACTTTTCAATTTGTTTCCTTACATTTTCTGTCGCCAACCTAATGATATCTTCGCATTTCTTGATGAGGGCAGCAGTGAGAATGTGATCAGTTCATCACTCGTGTCTACTTTTTGCTTTTATACCTCGCATTTCATCCACCCCCATAAACCGTAATCTAAGAGAGTAAGGTCCACAGATCTAGGTTGTCAATTTACCGGCTCTTTACGTCCAATCCATTTACCAGTAAATTGTTCATCTAAGAATTGTCTTCGTTAAGAATTCATTCGTGAAATGCTAGAATTTTATGAATTTTACAAATTCATAAAATTGTTCTGTTAAGTTTTGATTTTAATAATAAAGGTTGATTTTATTTTTGTTTTTTTTATACATTATCACATTAATTTTCTTAGAATTAAATTCTCTACAATTTTTGATAATAAGATTATTATCAAGTATTTCTTAGTGATTTCTTATCAGTATTCATTATATATATATATTATCAGATTCTTATCAGTATTTCTTAGTGATTTAACAAAAGTTTTTGTATTTCAAACGTAACAAACTTTTTTCTTCACCGAACTTTTCTGTTTTACGTCGGATATCATGAAAATAGAGATACAGGTGGATATTTTATTCGATTTTTCAGGTAACAAAACTTATTTTTAATTTTTTTATCCTGCCTCTCGGAACCAGACCCCCAATTAAGCAGGAACATGGTTCCGGTAGGTACCTTCGCCTCCAGCTGCCAGATGAGGGAAACGTCAGGCCGATCTCCATCACCCAGCAACCGGGACTCGGTCCTTTGCGCTTAGCCTCTAAAGGGGACACCGCCGAAGCCCCGCCGGGAGTCAGTCTTTTAGCTCAGGGGTTCGAGAGTCCTCGCACTTCATCGCAACTACTCACCCGTACAAGCACGGGCGAACGGCAGCTCCGTACAGAGCTATCCCTCACCCCGTCCCTTCCCGATATTTCATTTGAAGTATTTCTGACAAAACCCATTACAGTGTCTACCGGACTGCTTAACGTTGTTCCAACGATGGTTCCTACCTCGAGATGCCCAGTTTTGTAAGAAACTTAGAAACCATCAAGTTTACCCCTTAAAGTTATCAGTATTTTTTATTTCATCGGGCAAAATGTTTCGATAACTGTAACTTTACAACAAAGCGTTTTCGGACATATGTTTGTATGAACATTTTTCTTATTTGAAGCTTTAGAATTAGTTTTCAAATTATTTATTTCCCTTTCCTTCTTAATCACTCTGATTATTTTTTCCAACCGGTTTTCCAGCTACTGCCGGGGGTCTCTCTCTCTCTCTCTCTCGGTGTGTGTGTGTGTGAAGGGGTTGTACGAATAGGCAAATGCAATTACCGCTACCGGCTCTCCGGGCTTACGTAACATAGTGTAACGCATAGTGTTAACGCAGTATAAATGTAAATGTACCGTAAACGTGTAGCCTGGACCACACTTAAGATCGACCACTCCTGAATTTTGTGGTTAACTGAAACCCAACCACCAAGGAACATCGGTAATTGACTAGCGAATTGTCTAGCGTTCATATCCATATAAAAGTAACTGCCTTTACAAAGGCTCGAATCACTCCGCATATTTCACAGAATGAAGGTGTCACTTAACAGGGCTTAATATCATCTTAATTGTAGTGGGCGTGGCATGTTAATATTCAACAATAGTACGTTTAAATTTGTGAAAAAGGCAGAGAAACCACATTAATCTTACTTTCACTAATTATTATAAAAATTTAATTATCTCAGAATAATACATTACATTGCTGGAGACTGCCGCTTCGTAATTCAAGTTAATTATATTGAATTTTTTTTTTGTTTTTATTTAAAATATTGACAGAATTACAAATAAAAATGCCTTATGAAAAAACGAAAAGAGAAGAAATCTGCATCTTTATAAAAACATGAAAAAGGAAGGTAAATAATTAACGTAAAGATACTGCTACCGAGCATGAACTAAGGCTATTTGGAATTCAGGAAAATATTGTTTAGTTTTACCGTAGGTTTTGTATTAAATTTTCGCGATTTAGTAGCTTTAAATATCAGAATGATCTGTCATTACAATATAACGAACAAAAGACAGCGATGACAATAATAATAAAACATTTTTTTATGCTGTACTGGAGCATGTAAATTTTAATTTTAAAAAACATCTCATTACTTTATGTGATAACAAAAAAAACTTACAACGAGATTATCCAAGGGAAACTACAAAATAAAAAAAAAACTTCTTAGAGCCTGTCATTAAAGTTAGTTTGGTGGTTTTTGCGTGATATTACTGTATTTAAATTGTATTAATTCTTAATATATATTATACTCTCTTGTCATTTAAACAAAGATTTGAACTGAAAAGAAAAATTAATTATAACACAACTTTTAATTAGATTTATAGAGATGAATTTGCAATATTTATGTAACTTTTATTTAAATTGCGTTTGCATTATTAAAAGAAATTTTTGTAATGTAAAAGTTTGTTGTTTCTGCTCTTTATATTTTTCCCGGGACTGCCATAAAACTGTTCAAGAACTTATACTTTGAAGTACTAGATAATTTACACTAGTGGAATGAATTAAAAATTAAAATTTTATGTAAAATTATAATTCGTTATTTTATAAAAGTTTATTTCTTCTTTAGTGTAAAAAAAACTGGTTTGTTATAAACAATATTTTTTTTTACTTGTCTACCTTGTATAATTTTAAGTAAAATTTATCATATTCTTTATGGTTTGCGCTTCGTATCTTCCATATCTTTCATTTTTCATATACTTCGAACACAAATTCTGTATCTTCTTCTACGAAACAACGAAAAAGGTCTTAAATGGGTTACATTTGTACGAAGTAAAGTTTTTCTTTAATTTGGTAATATTTGTTTAAAATTATCAAGTGGAAGTAACATATAATTAAAACATTAAATTCCACTTTTAATATGAAAGTTAAAAACTGAAGCACCATATTTAATACTTTTTTTCTTTTTAAAATTGTGAAATATATTTAATGTATTTTCAGTCTATGAAATGAGATATTTTTACAGCCGATTCTATGAACTGCAGATCTAATGAAATATTAGATTATAAAAAAATAGAGATAAAATTACTCATTTTATCCTTATATTAATCATGAATTATACATCTAAACTTAAATAATACTCATTTAAAAAGTTTTTCTTGATGGATGAACTTTTTATTAATTTATTTAATTATACATCCACTTAACATTAGTCCATTAAATTTAATTAAACGTTTTCAGTTGGGTAGGTAAAATATGCATGTACAAATACATAAAAATTGCTGTCTGCCTATATGGTATTATTTCCGTTTTATCCCGCATCATTCTATATAAGATATATTTTTTTTTTCTTTTAATTTCATTTGAGTAGGAATATATTTCTATATTGAGTACTAACAATAATAGTTTTACCACCTCATATGAGTTTTACCAATCATTCTGATGTATTTCATTGTCATTCCTCTGAATTATAAGCATCCCATGCCAGGTAAAATGATTTCCCATTCTTTTTTATACTGGAGTAAATATACAGTGATATTCAGTCCTAGTAATTCACTTCAGGGGCTGATTGTGCACTGAATGTCATTACTCTCAGAGAAGCAGTTATGAGTGGTATCTCGCAGTTAACGCGTTTTACATTCGTCACAGTCGCAAGAAACATTCTTTTTTCTATTATATTCCTTCCTGTTGTAAAACAATGAGCAGCTTAGTTCAACTATATATACAAAAACAAAAATACTCGATCAATGGCAATCAAATTTTTATTCATGTTTCTTGGTATAACTGAGAAGATATATATATTTCATTTCGAAAATCTCCAGACAGAAAAAAAATATATATATATATATATATATATATATATATACACGGGTGTTTCTATAATGGTGGGCTGGCTATACTTTTTCGGATTCTACTTCCAGACTAACCAAAAATATATTATTAGGAAAAATAGCAATTTCTTTGTTCTCGCCCTGTCCACCATTTTGTTATTTTTACATAAAAATTTATATCTCAAGTTCGGATAGATGAATCACATTATTTGGTAAGCGTCTTGGTAATAAAGGTTCAAAAGTAGCAAAAAATTAGGGCTTAAATACCTTCGCAAAATACAAAGTGGTGGTAATGCTTATTTTTCAATGCGTTATACTCTATACATATTAGTTTTATCAAAATTTATGTTATTTGCTAAAATATTAACCCTTTAGTTTGAACAAAATGACGTTTTATTTTTTAAAATCGGTTAACAAATAGCCGTGTTATGACAGAAAATTGAAGTTGTAATAAAACAATTATCTGTGATAATCTTAGGTTAATTTTGTAGAATGTTAGGGTATATATTTTTTTTAAAAAAACAGTTAACAATTGTTAAAAGTTATGAGATGTTCAAAGTGTCCACCATTAGAAATTACACAAGTCTCCAGTCTTCAACCGTTCAAAAATCCCGGGAGTATTCCTAATTTCTTGAAATCCATTTTGAATCCTTTGTTGAAGATCCTCAATGTTGAGTATTAGAGATGAATGAACAATATGTTTCTAATGGTCCCACAGGTAGAATCAAGAGGGTGTAAATCAAGTGATCGGGCATGTTAGGGCACTGGCCTACCGCGGCCTATCCATTTTTCATGAAAAGTTTCGTGCAGGAAATCTGATACAAACTGACTGAAATGTGCTGGAGCTTCATTGTGGTGAAACCTCGTAATTGTAGAGGTAGGTTTTCCAGCAAATGTGGAAGATTTTCCGTCAAATTTTTCTCCATTTAAACGATTTGGTAGAATGACAGGACCCAAAAGATAGTCATTAAAAATACTTGCCCATACGTTCAGGGAAAATCTTTGTAGGTAGCTGCTTTGGAAGGTACCATAAGGATTCTTGTCGCTCCAGGTATGCTGGTTGTGATAGTTTTGAACACCATTCCTGTTGAAAGAAGCTTCATCCGTGAACGGAATCCTTGCCGAAAATAAAGGATCTTCAATTAATTTTCTTCGAAACCAGTTACAGAAAGCCAATCTACGTGGAAAATCATCGGCAGTCAGTCCCTGTACGCACAGCAAGTGATAAGGGTAAAGACAGTTTTAAAATCCGCCATACAGTCACGTGGTCCACACCTTGTTCTTCTTCTTGTATTGCCAGAATACGTGTTCTTTTATCAGCGAATTCTTCTATACGATTTAGAACACCTTCTTCTAACTCAAAAGTCTTAGTACTCCACGGTCAACGGTGGTTAAGTCTTAGTCAACCACGGTTATGATTCTCTGGTGTAAATGAACCTGTTTCCCTAAACCGTATGTTAAGTCTTTCAAAAGTTGTTTCGTTTGACACACGTCCATTAGGAAACGTGTTTTCATACAGTCATTTTGCTTCCGCCCTGTTGCAATTTGTTAAACCGTGCATTAAATGCATGTCACAACACATTTCCGCAAAAGAATATTCAAACTCCATGATGATAAAACAACAAAACTTAAAAAATAAACCAGTGAAACTGAATGTTAAACAAATACTCACAAGTAAACAATGAGTTTAAATTACTGTAAAATCATATGGTTTTATTTTTAAATGATAGGCATTGCATTTTTATATTGTTAATGTGATCAGCAGTAATAGTTGCTGTGTAAAATCTTTCAAAAGAGAAAAATTAACATCAATTGTTTTATTATTATTTAATATTAAATTTTATTGTAAGAAAATTTCTAATTAATTTGATACTAATTTACAATAAATAAATAACTGATTACATCAGTTTTCTGCCATAACTCGGCTATTTGTTAACCGATTTAAAAAAATAAAATGTTATTTTTTTCTAAATGAAGGGCTTTATATTTTAGAAAATAACATACATTTTGATAAAACTAATATTTATAGAAATATTACGAATTGAAAAATAAACATGACCGCCATTTTGTAATTTTCGAAGATATTTAAGTCCTGATTTTTGATAATTTTGAAACCAAGACGCTTACCAAATATTAATGTAATTCCTGAATCCGAACTTGAGATATAAATTTTTATATAAAAATAATAAAGTGGCAGATAATGAGAGATCGAAGAAAAGATTGCCAGTTTTTCTAAAGATATTTTTTGTTTAGTTTTAAAAGTATAACCAGCTCACAATTTTAAAAACACTATATATATATATATATATATATATATATATAATATATATATATATATATATATATATATATATATATATATATATATATATATATATTATAAAAATAATAGAATTAAATTTACGTTAAATTCAAGTAAAATAATATTAAATAAATTAAAAAAAATTCTGTTTAACAATAATGGGCTTCCCATGGGGACTGCGTGTGAGACTAGACTGATGAAGTATGCGAGTATCTCGTGGAAGGCTAGACCAATCATCACCATCAACTGGTAACGAATGGGGTGCCTCTGGGGCGCTGTTTTTGGAGGTGAATTGGGTGCTCTTATAATATCTTTACAAACAATCGTTCGATTTTTAAAATTTAAACGGGGTATTTGTTAGTAAGTTGAAGGACAACTTTTGCATGCATCAGATACACTCTCGATATCACACTTCACGATTATTCGGAAATGTATATATAAATATATAAAGTTTGTCTGTTTGTTTGTTATCGAATCACGCGAGAACCATCCGACGGATTAAGTTCAAATTTACAGGATATATTCATGTTATCCCAGTAAAGGTTTTAAGCTATCGACCGAGGCCCTAGATCCCTTGAAGGTTAAGATATTAAAAATATTCAGTATTTCTTCGCCCCCAGAAAGGGTGAAGTTGTGAAATAAAGATAAGATTAAGGAAAAAATAAATTAATCTTTTTATTTCATTATTATATTTCTGCCACCATGGCAAAGAAATAAGTTATGAATTTTTCGTCGTCAATGGTGTGTGTACGTTAGTTACCATAGTTACTATTCTATGTTTTGTAATTTAGTTTCGTTTTCAGGTCTATATAAAGCCAGAATACTATAATTATTTATCAGTATTATTCTTACAGCCATGAGGATAACGTACAGTGCGGGGTGTAGGGGTGGAGCCCTGTGGATAGATGGGAATGGCGACTGAAGCAACCTCTGCGGATGTCCAGGGCGCCGGTCCCCCTGACAAAAATGGAACGGTAAGCGAAACGACCTCTGCAGCCATGGGGTTGGCCCCTTGGCCCCGAGGAGTCCCTCAGTTGGCTCCAGGATTCGCCTGGGCTGATCTGAACCCCGAGCCAGGTTCTGGCTAGATGGGTCGACTAGTACACACACACACACATGTATATATATATATACATCATACATATATATATACACATATATATATATATATATATATATATATATATACATCATTTGAATAAAATTGAAAGGTGATAAAATTAGTAACCTGTATGTAGGTGCGTTCGCCGATTTAGGTTAATTCCAGTTGATATGTAGTTAAACAGCTTATGAATCACTTAGATGCTTCTCCTATAACCCACGCAGTTCTGAGGATGGGTGTTGTTAGGATTTGAGTCCTACAACTGTTTTCAGCTTTTCGGTTTTTAACTTTCTGAGGAAAATAAATTTTGATTTAAGTATATTTATAATCTGGTCTACTTCAAAATCATTTCAGGTTGCTTCTGTTTGGGTAAAAATAGTCGAATTATAGGTGAGATGGTGACTACTGGCTTCGGTTTGTTTAGAATTCGTTCTGTGATTTTAAGGATGTTATATCGTTTTAAAAATCACTAGTCCCTTTTCATCATGATTGATCATTCTGCCTCATTTCGTAAAAAATATTTTTTTATATATGGCTTCGAATTTCTATCAAAACTTAATTTCTGGCAAAAAAGAAATTATCTGTAATTATTAGGTTATTCTGTTATTTTTAACTAAATAATAAGCCCTCAAGGGTTTATAATATAAGGGCAATAATAAGCCCTCATTGAGAGCTTTTCAACGATATATCACATAAGTGGTGCTTATTTTCATTGGTTCCAGAATTATAGCCAAATAAAATTCTAATTAATGAAATATTTGGATCTTACAAGGGGAAGGCATGTCTGTTCATATCCTTTTTTTGTAATTTTTTTTTTTTGTAATGAATTATATTTTTTTAGTTTACCCGTGATTGTAAAGAAAAATTACAATAAATAATTCAATAACAATAAAAAAAAAATATGAAAACATCAAAATTTTATGTACTTTTCATTTTAAAAAATGTGTATATGTAATTTAATAGGCGTACAAGGAAGTATGTAGTGTCCACATCAGATTTTTTAAATAGTTATATTCAGGTTTTTAAATTGTAATATTGAATCGATATTGTACTGAGGTTTACTTGATGAACTAGATAGCATTGCTGAATTAATTGCGTTGAAATAATTGAACCATTGGTAATTTAATCTG
This sequence comes from Lycorma delicatula, assembly GCF_047948215.1. Classification (NCBI taxonomy): domain Eukaryota; kingdom Metazoa; phylum Arthropoda; class Insecta; order Hemiptera; family Fulgoridae; genus Lycorma; species Lycorma delicatula. The sequence continues at coordinate 125,454,015 of NC_134459.1, read as the reverse complement.
CACTGCTATGAACATCTATATGGTTGTATAATTTACTTTCAAAAAATAACTCTGATAAATGGTTTTAATTTCTATTATGAACGTTTGGTTTCTATTTTGTGCATTATAACTGTTAAGAATTTAATAGAATCGTGATTTATTAGGTAATGATTTTGTACCGATTATCTAGGGACTACTTTTTGTTTCAATTTTATGCGAATAATTTAGTTTCTGATTTGTTTTAATTGCCTTACTGTATTCATTTACATATGTACATAAGCTTGCATAATTTACGTACATGACTTGTCGAAACAGTCTTTGTGAAATTATGAAGTAAGTTCCACGTTAGCTTTCTGTAATGTTTTCATTATTTAATTGTTATTTTTAACAAATGAATATCTTTATTAAGAAGAAATTAAATTATTCATATCAACGTAGTTAATGTGTTACGTGTTTGGTATTTTTTTCCTCACAACCAATTTTTTTTTTATTAAAATTTTTTGTAGTTAAAAAGTATATATATCACAATTCAAAATGATTTTTTTCCATTTGATGTAATTCAGAATTATTTGAAAATATATTTAGTTTTGCAATAGTAATTGAATATATTGTATATATTTTTCGTTTTGAGGAATTGTTATCAATGATTGTACAAGGGTAAAAGGATCTGGGTTTTCTGTGTAGTTCGTACAACTATATGTGTAGCAGGGGTAGTACAGCAGGTAGAAACAGGAGTACTGGTGACGATGATACGTGCGTCAATAAATTGGTGCCTTCAAATATAAAAGTAATAAGAATTTGATAAGATAAAAATTAGTAGTGTGCAGTGAAATAAAAACATTTAAAAGTGGTTGCAGCAGTGAGAAGAAAATACCATTTTTATGACTCGTTGCATTGTTTCCTGATAACGCAGTATAGTAAGCCGTGACCGCGTTCAAATTCCCAATTTTGTGGAAAATCTGTTTCTTGCCTGACAAGTATAGATTATAGACAGTTTGTCGCGTATACGTATCAGGTTTTTTTTTTACCTTTGTACAGTTGTTGATTACGGAAGGGGTAGATCAGAGATTCCCAAACTTATTTTTCTCATAGACACATTCAAAATTTTGCTAGTTCCGGTGGACCCCCTGCAGCTACATAACCATATTTCCAGTCGACGGAAAATGTGAAGATTAGATCTAACTATGAAAATTTTCGTTACGGCTGAGTTCCACGAACTAACAGCTTCCGAAAAAAAGTGAGAATTTATTGGTTAATTTTTGATTGACTGCTGTGAGTGGATGTCAAAAAAGTAAAGTTGGCCGATCAAAAAAAATGCTTCCATCCAACTTTACATTTTTGACATCTACTCAGAGCACAAGAAAGTAATCAATTCTCATTTATTTTATTTAGAAAACTTCCCATTCAGAGTGGTAAAAAGCAAAAGAAAAATAGTATATTTTTTTGTGTTGCATTTATTCAAATATGTAATCATTACACTATTAATTATTATTGTTATCATATTGCAATGTAATATAATAAAATTGTCGTAATATAATTAAAATTAAACATTAATAACATAATGTAACTTCTACTATGACAATCACAAAATAGTTACAATTTTAATGGGAGGGATGTACTTAATGGATTGACAGCAAATGAATCCCCATTTTTTGTCACGCCAACGTAAACCCCCGTCGAGTCTCCCGTGGACCCCTGGGGGTCCACCTGGACCACTTTGGGAATCGGGAATCGGTAGATTATAAATTGATAACCAACATTTGCTGTTTATATTGAAACGTGTTTGAAAAATTTGAAAATATTCTTAAAAATAAATGGAATTGTAGTAAAACATTTCGGAAAAGTATTGTTATTAGATGTAATGAATCCAAAGTAAGGTACAACTAATTAAGTGTGTGTTATTATTTTTTTACTAAAAATAGACATATAATTTTTATATCGTCTTACCATACATTTATCATAGGAAATCTTTTCCCACACGTTTCGTCGCATGAGTGTATCAGCATCATCAGGGAATGAAAATTATCCACTTTACGTTTCATCAGTCTTGCACACAAAAAACACGTAACATCACACCACAATATTACACATTAAAGCATATATTTAGAAAAAACAAATTGCATTGTTATCCGGTACAATTTTTCTGGTATATAAATGACCTGTTATCCAGTTCAGATTTAAACTTAGATCGGATAATACAACAATTTTACGGGCTTTTTGTAAATTTGTACTACTTTAATATATAATATTTTGATGTGTGTGTGTTTTTTTGTTTTGTTTACAAAAGCATGCAAAATGGCCTATTATCCGGTTCAGGCTTAAACTTAGACCGGATAATATGGCAATTGTGCGTGCTTTTTGAAAATATATTCTTTAATATGTAGTATTCTGGTGTGATATGTGTTTTTTGTATGTAACGCTGATGAATGATGCGGATAATTTTCATTTCCTGATGATGCTGATACACTGATGCGGCAAAACGTGTAAGGAAAAAATATTTCTATAACAAATGTGTGGTAAGATGATAAAAATTATATGTGTTTTTAGTTATGAAAGTACACCATACCGTAAAAAAAAACCACTGATCAAAGAAGTATGTATACTTTTTTACTTCCTTGTACGAAGTAAAGGAAATATTGTGATCGCGACAAATTTCCGTTTTCAGATATCAATGGAAATATTCATTTCGACCATCCCTGAATCCATTTCGGCGTGACATCTGTATGTACGTATCTCGCATAACTCAAAAACGATTAGCGGTAGGATATTGAAATTTTTTATTTAGGACTGTTGTAATATCTAGTTGTGCGTCTTCCCTTTTGATTGTAATCGACTGAACCAAAAGTGTCCAAAAACACCTGAAATCAAAAAAGAATTTTGATTTCGAACTTTTTCTTAATTACAGAAATAAGCCCTCAATGAGAGCTTTTCAACTATATATATAGTGGTACTTATTTTCATTGGTTCCAGAGTTAAAGCCAAATTAGACTTTAATTAATGAAATATTTGGATCTTACAAGAGAAGGCACATCGGTTCGAATCAGACTTTATCTCTTTTTTTTTAATTTTAATATATTGATTTATTAATAATTGTTGACCCGTGATTCTAAAAAAAATTACTAAAAATGATAATTCAATAACAATAAAAAAAAGAATATGATAAAAAATCGGAAGCTATTACTGAAATAAAATTTTATGTACTTTTAAAAATGTATATATGTAATTTAATAGGCATATTACATATGTGTATATGTAACAGATTTAATGAAATCTGATTATATTATATTAATTGAAAATTATAATTTAGAATCGTATTATTTTTGGATTTTCTAGTTTAATTTTATTTATTTATTCTGGTATTTCTGTTTAATTGTATCCACATTAAAGTTAACTACAGTGACTGAAAAATAGACCCTCACAAGAACATATACACTGAGGTATGCATGCCCGATCCTTAAGAAATTGCAAAAAATTCTTATCTTTTAGTTCATTACGTCCCTGATATTGTTGGACAGTATTCTCGCTACGACTGAGTTGATCATGTTTTCGTTTATTTGTTTTTTGTTGCCAATCACTTAATCGCTCTTTGGTTTGATATAATTCTTCTGATCTTAATTTATGGACACGTTCTCTAGTTTTCAAATTTTCTCTCTCTTTATATTCATCATCCTCTCTTAATCTTTTTATTCTTTCCTTGGTCTTAACGTATTCTTCCTGTTTATGTTTAACATTTTCTTTTAATATTTTTATTCTTTCTTTGGTTTTAACATTTTCTTCCTTTTTATATTCATCATCTCTTAATGTTTTATTCTTTCTTTGTTTGCAACATTTTCTCCCTGTTTATTTATTTTTGGTTTTAACATGTTATTCCTCTTTATATTTATCATCTCTTAATTTTTTTTATTCTTCCCTTGTTAACATTTTCTTTCTCTTCATATTCATTATCTTGTCGTTTTTTTAGATATATTTTTCCAAGTTATCTTTCTTTTTCCTATATATTGTTTCTTTTGCATTTTTTTATTTATTATTCACCAAATAATCTTATAATAAAAACAATATTTTACACCGTAAGGTCGAAATTAACTTTTGTTAATCATCAACTCACGAAGATACGAATAATGCTGATCTAGTAATACGAGTAATAAAGGGACTTTTACTCTATCCTAATATTTCATGTAAGATTGTTGAATTAATGATTGTATAAATATTTGATGTTAATAAAAATTAATATTTCAGCAATTGTGTTACTGTTCACTTTGTTAAAGAATTGCAGATTCGTATCTCACTTTCAAATAAAATTAGTTTAAATGAAGCGCAGCAAAAATGTGTATATGTAATTTAATAGGCGTACAAGGAAGTCATGTAGTGTCCACATCAGATTTTTTTTTAACTAGGTTTCTGCTGCTATGAAAAGCGACTGCATCATACTCATTAATTGCCACTCCTCTTATATTTAAAAAATTTTCCCATTTTATAATTTACCTTAGATACAAAAACCACGTGTAAAGATAGGAAAAAAATATAAAGCAGATCGATTCCCTTGATCTATACGGTTAACAGGCGGAAATATCATACGATTTAACTCCGCCCCCAAAATCAAAGTTGCCCTGATTTAGCTGTGAATTCTTTTGTTTTAAATGTCAGTATAATTAGCATTTCTTAAATTTCTAAATTAACACTTCTAAATCTACCGATGAAAGAAAAAGCTCACGATTATCCTCTCATCGCCTCCTACAGTTTAAATAAATTATTTCGACAAGCAAACCTACTTACAAAAAGTTAAGAACAATTCAATATTAGAGTTCTTCTTACCTTTTTTTTTTTTTTTTTATACTTAAATGGTCTACCATTTCTGTCAGCGTTCAAAAAGATAAATAAAATATTCTTGAAAGAATAACTTTCTTTTTAGAAAAATCTATATACTGTGTACTAAAAAATGAAAGATTATTTAATAAATGCAACACAAAATCAGTCGTACATCATGACTATTTTTTTATCGGTTTTGAAAAGACCACATTATTAATTATGTATTACATTGTATATATATATATATATATATATATATATATATATATATATATATATATATGTATATTAATTAAAACTAATCAATCTTGACAATTATTACGTTACCCCTGACTAGGGAATATTTGGATTTGAAATAATTATTTGAGGTTTTGTGTTTTTGTATGCTACCTGATTGAGTTTAATATTTAAGTATTGAATTATAATTTTCCATCGATAACAAATTAATTTAATTATTTTATCTCTGTTATGATTGGAATAAAATTAGCTTCGAAAAATTACTTAATATGGTTTATTACTAAATTTATATTATTTTGCATTATCGCAATAAAATATTTTCAATCATTTAAAAGCATTTTATTAAAAATAATTACTAGTACGAGGGAATATTATATTTAAATTAATAATTCATGTTTAAATCAATAGAATATTAATAAGTAGTAATCGCTTGCAAGTGTTATACATCCACAGTAGTATAAATTATTTGAATTTCTCAACTCATGACAGGGAACGTTTTCTGAATATATGAACACAATAACTCTTTAACCAGATGATTCCGTCAAATATTATTTTTTTTTTTTTATTCTTAATAACAATTATAATTACAATCGGCTCTCCTGCGGAGCAATACGTAAGTTTCCTAACAAAAGCACGTGATAAGGAGGTCCTAAAGGAACCCCAAAATAAGTAATGCTCAATAAATAGTTGCAAGTAAATTTTTTAAAGTCCAATATAAAATTTCAACCCACCGGGTTGATCTAGTGGTTAACGCGTCTTCTCAAATCAGCTGATTTGAAAGTTGAGAGTTGCAGCGTTCAAGTCCTAGTAAAGCCAGATATTTTTACATGGATTTGAATACTAGATCGTGGATACCGGTGTTCTTTGGTGGTCGGGTTTCAATTAACCACACATCTCAGGAATGGTCGAACTGAGAATGTACAAGACTACACTTCATTTACACTCATACATATCATCCTCTGAAGAATTATCTAAACGGTAGTTACCGGAGGCTAATCAGGGGAAAAAAAAGATACGACATTACTGAAACTTGACGGTGTCTGTCAAATATAGCACAAATTTATTTCTTGATTAATAATTTTGCCTGCAAATTTATAAACCAATAGCTGTTCGTTATTTACTATAATTTACATCCTGTTTGAATTGAGATAGTGCCGCTAACTGAAACGATCAGTAAAGTAAAACTTATGATTAATTAACATACTAACATTTAAACTTATGAAATGTCAACATTTTACCTTCATTTAAAGCTGTTCTGCTTCGTTTAGGGACAGTTAACATAGGCTAACAGGTAAAAAACAATGTTAATAAAATCAATAATTTAAGAATTGATTAAATTAAGTTGATTGATGCCATATTTTTCTAAAATATTTAAATTACCCTGGTTTAATTCTAGTGTAGATAATTTTAACGGTTTCAAAATAAAAGAGGAGGTGGTTTTCAGTTTGTTCTGTATGTACATTTTATGAAGTTTTACTAATTACAAAGACTATTGATTTAATTTTTTTTTTATATAGGAAATCCCTCTTATAGTCTAACAAGTTTCTTTTAAAAAAATTAAGCGAAAGTTTTTTTTTTAATGAAAAAGTCCTTAGTTCACGTGTGGACAAATTCATTTTATGTATATATATATATATATATATATATATATATGTGTAGACAATTTGTTAACATTATTAAGCCTGATCTAATTCTGATATTCAATGTATTTTCGAGCGAAAAATCGAAAGTAGTGGGGAAAATAATTAAGGTAAGAAATAGTACCTTTGCTCCAGGTAGTTTTATTCACTGTCGATAGTAATCTAAATAGTTTCTCTACATTCAATTTATTTTTTTCAAGACACTGGTTTATACCCGTTTACTTTGCTTCTGAGTTTTTATTTCCATACAGCAGTATTTAACGTATATATATTAAACAAAACCGACTTAAAAAACGCAGAAATAAAGTTACACTCCTTTAAATAATTATTCTCAAAATTTTTAAATTAATGTAAAACCATCGCATTTGGCGACTTCGACTCTACTTATTACTCTTAGACGAAGATTTGGCAAACTTATTTTGTTTTTTAGCCAGACAATATGTAATAATTAACTCATTGAGGTCCGAAGGCGCCCCCGACCGGATTCACTTCGGCCGGATAGACATACTTCGAAGCGTGTTGTTAAAGGGGATTAAAATAAGATTATAGTTTGTTGTTTTTAATTTGCCAATAACTTAAAAAAGTCGAAATTTAAAAAATAATTATTTCAAAATCTTTTCTTTTTTTAATGGATTTTATATCAATTTTATTATGTCATTATTATTTATGTTTTGTGTATCAATTTTCTAGAATAAAAAAGTTACCTTTGAGTAACCAGGAGTAGTGTAACGGAAGGCAAGGGTCTCAGGAGGTTTACTATCAAAGATGTACTGCACCGTGATTTTTTTGCACTGCTAATTATTTTTATACCATGATTTGTATATATAAATACGACAGATAATCAATCATAAATTGAGAATGCTGTTCATTCGTTAAGGAGAATACGCAATCTAAAATTCGAGAAGTCATAAAAATATTTTTGCAAATTTTTGTATGTTTTTCTAATTTTTTGTCGAGCACGCTCCGAATAAAGGCCAAGTAGAAGTAGAAGTATCTTTAATTAGTTTTGTGATGTTGAAGAAAAAAATGATTGTGTTCTCCGTATTGTTTGTATCCCAATAATCTTGCCTAAACGTGCTTTATTTTACGTATTTCTGTGTTGTATGTCGATAAATCATCATAATAATTTTACTCCTTTATTTATTATTTTTTATTTGTTAAAAGTCTTTTTTTTATGTTATTCTTATTACTATATTCATTGTCGATAATTACATAAATTATCATGTACTATTCTTATTTTTAGGCTTTAGTTCAAAAGCATTCATACAAAGTAGCACATAAACTATCATATATACTAAATTATAAAGTAAATTAGCGGGCTAGATTTTCTTAATACTCCAGATTTCTGATATAGGTATAGTAGTTTAATCCTTGCTTGGAGAATACAAATAAATGGAGCATTCATACAAGTCACCGATATTTCTGTGGGAACTAAGTATAAAGTGTTATTATATTTTACGTAGACAGGAATATATAGATTAAATTGTAAAGTTTTCATTTTTTTCGAAATAAAAGAAGTTTTAGCTTAGTTAATAACTCGATAGAAGTGTAGTAAAAATAATATTATATAACGACTTTCACTAATGAAAATATTCAAATGTGAAATAATGAAAAGTTCAACGGAAGAGCATACACAGTATGTATATGTCTAAACATTATAACAATGAGATAAAATGATACAAACGATTTCAAAAGCATACAATTTTCATGCTATGAAAAAAAGAGCCTTATGCAATGCTAGAAATTTTTAGAAAAATATTTGAAGGGCTTTGAGATGTATATAATATGTGAAATAATAATAATACAAAATTAAAATTATTATAAAACATACGAGTATTAAAAAAAAAATGTATAAGCATCTGTTGTACGAAATATTCGTCAGTAAAATTCTATACCATCTGTAATCGATCTTAAATTTTTAATTTCTTAAGTTAACTTCACATTTACTTTGATATAAAATTTATATGAATAAAAAACTGTCAGGTAAAATCTTTTTAAAAAAATGGGGAAGAATACATATTAAATGAAAACGGTCATAGATTTTATTCAATTATGGTAACCAGCAGGTAGGGACCACCAGCAGGCAAGTACGTTCGTAATACGTAGTTTGATAAAAGTGCTGCTCTAAGATTTATTTACGAACGAAACTCAGTTGCTTCTAACCCCTTTTCCTTTAAGATCATCAATTATTTGCTCCTGATTGAATCTGTTCCACTTGAAAGAACATTGCGATGACGTGGTACGAATGAGTTAACAGTAATGCATGTTTTTATAGTATTACATAGTCTACAGTTGATTCATTAATAAAATTTTACAGAAATAAATGAAAGAGGTTTCATTATTATTATTATTAATAAAATAATACCCTTCATTAGTAATTCATCATTAGTTACATCTGATTTTTCATTCATTACCGAATGAAATAAAAAGTACAATTAGCTTCGCAAATATTAATTGCAGAAACTAATAACACTCTACGTTAATTATCTGAAAAATTATTAAAACTCTAGACTAATTAAGATTATGTATGTTTTTGTAATTTAAAAATTTCATAATATAAATTAAATTGCTGTTAAATGAATCGCATGATAAAAATGTTATTAATTGATTCAAAAAATGATTTCTTAAATTAGTATTCTAATAAAATTTTAAATAGGTTTAAACTTTTCAAAAGTTAATTGTTGGGAATCATTTGAAACAAAAAATTCATCTAAACATTATTCGCTATTGTTATTTATATGACAAACACTTTATTTTCGAGTTATATGTAACGAAAGATTCAGCCTTTGTTATGGAAATTATACTAATAATATCAAATAAAAGTAATAAAAAAAAATAAATATCAAATAAAAAGTAGTAGATTTGAGTGTTATTTTCTGCCCTTTCTAGCTTTGTAAGTCTAACTTCGTAGTTACGCGTTTCGGTGTACCTTCATACCCAAAACTACTTTTAACACAGTGTTTTCCTGGAACGAAAAACAGGACGCAACAATTACGGGAAATTTATGTATGCCTATTCATCGCAGAGCCTGGGAAAAAGTCCCTTGCTGCTGTGTCTTTCTTTTCATCGGGCGGTTATATTTTGTTTCATTTATGGACGGAATGTTTTTACTGTGTTCCTTCCTTTAAACCAGATTGAAATATTTACTGCTGCAGCTGACCGTGGGAGTCTCTCGTTAAAGCCCATCAGGGCTAAGAACGGGGAAGATGGTGTGGCGACCGAAAGCGTCACAAAGCGGGTGTCTTCCTCTAAGGGGTTGGGATGACCTTGGAAGCCCCTTTATCCGCGTATGTGCTACGTTCTTCCGGCTTGATTCCGCTTCAGTCCGTCCCCTGATGTCCTTTCGGTTCTGAAGCCTTCCGAACGAACAGGAATGCGCCCTTTGGAGGATGCAGTGGTTTGCCGTCAACGGAGGTAGCTGCATGTGCTGGCAGCGACATAATTGTAAGATTTAGGAAAGGAGGATGATTGGTTGGTGAACAAGTCTTCCTGAGTTGGGATTGTCGAATAGATGGCGATGTTAAATTCCTCCCGTTCACCATCCCTACTGTCACGACCTGCTTTGGCCTTTCCGCTCTAATAGTTAAACAATTTTTCGAAACTAATCCTTCTGATCTTTTATTTAAAAAATTAAATTTTTAAATATTACATCGAATCGAGTGTTTATCCTAACTCAGTGATAAAAGTAGTTTTGAGAATGAGGTATTCCTAAACGTGTCAACTACGAATATTATTCTGACAGTAGTAAGAAGGTCAGAAAATAACATTCATATCAATTATAATAATCCAAGAAGAAATATGAAAAATTGTGAAAAAAGTAGCTTAATATATGAATCTTCTATATTCATATCACCCTGTGTCATATTATGTGTCATTTATAAACAATGCAAATAACAAAGGAGACAGTAAATAGTCTTGCCTCATCCCATTTGACGTTTGAAACAGGTCTGTTAATTAATCTTACACCAAAATCAATTAATCAATAATCACTTTTTACATGGTTTTTGTCTAATCGTAAAGTCGCTTATAATATATTCAAAAATTTATAAGACGAACCAGTTGTGTTATTTAACTTATTAAACAACTCATATCTGTCAAAACTATGAAAGACGGGCTTAAGTCAATAAAAAATATTCCTTTCGGCACGCCGGAAGGTGGAGGTAGATTTCACCGGGGAAAAGTAGGGGTAGGCGAACTCGGATAGCACGAGCTCGTATCTTGTTTCCATGTTTTACGGAAATGGAAAGTCATTAAGTTTTCTAATTAGGTTACAAGCTAATGCTAAATTTATCAAAATTTTCATATGATTCCTGTGCCTATTAGGTGAGCTATGATTTATTTTGTCCTTGAAACCCCATTTTTCCACTCCTTGGTCCTTATCCAAAGAATAGTAGGAACTTCAAAGAATTTGATATTTTAATTAATATGAAAGTTATAGCAATTTTTTTTTTTTTTTTGGTCATCCCTTGCCGTAAGGGTTGGTTATATCAAAAATTGTTTGAGACAAAAGTTTTTGGTAATGTTTAGAGGACTAACGACCACTTTAAAACGATTCTATACTGCCCATTAAAGGATGTATGATTTTTTCTTTCTTCGAAACCCTATTTTTTCTACCCCCTGGGCCAGTGGTTGGTGATAACAAAAACATTTACGTAAGAAAGTTATAGCGATATTTTGTTTTTTCGAAAAGCCCCTCCCCCACCATTTTCACCCCCCCCCCCCCGTCCGATTTTGCCCATTAACGAACTCGACAGATTTTCGTCGTTATACTTTATGTATCAATTTGAAACTGATTGGCGCAAAATTACGGCAATTATCGTGTCCACAAGAAAGTGAAATTTATATATATATAAACGTTTAGACTGAATGTGATTTTGGGGTCTGGGGGATGTGAAACGCGAAGATATGTCGGAATTTTTTGGAAGTCGAATCATGGTACTCATTACAGTAGGTAGCTTTCGTACGAAATTACCTAAAATAGTAAAGATTCTTATCTTACTTAGAGATGTGCAGATTTACAAAATAGGTTAAAAAACATTATTTATCGCAGAATATTGTTTGGGAAAGCTTACCTTATATTCATTCATTGTACTGAACCTGGAAGCTTAATTATCCAACGTCTTCCGTAAAAAATTTATGATGACGTCCACAAACGATATATCTGTGTAATTTTGAACTTAATCTAGACCGCCTTTTTTTTTAAAAGGGAAAATATCGTAAACGTCTTTAAAAAATTTCCATTTCGGAAATATATTTTAAACGTATTACTTTTTCTTAAAGTTTTATATGATTTATTAACATCTAGATAATCTTTTACTTTCCTGGCATCATAGCTTTGGTGTTAGGAAGCTTATTCAAGCTATGATGCAAGAAAGAATATATGGTAATTATAAAAAAAAATGGGGTATGCGGTTTTTTTTGGTTTTTTTACATTTCGACGTTTCATGACCCAGAGATCTCAAAAACAAAAAAGTGTGGGTGTAATATTCGTACGAACGTGTGTCGGCGTTTTTGAAGCTTAATTACTTTTGACTTGATAAACCGATATTGATAAAATTTGGTATTGAGATTCGTGTATATGGGGTGTTTGGTTGGTAAAAGTTTGGAATCAGTATCTCAGAGAGAGGGTTGGTAGTTTCTTTGGGGTTAATTTTCTCAAAATTCTGCAAACATGTTTATGTAGCTTAATTTGAAGTGGGGGGGTTTCCCCTCCACTTCATATTAAGCTCAGTGCATGTTTTAACGCTTATATTACCATTTAAAAAACCGTTTGACACCAAATTCTCTGGCTTTCCCAAAAATTGAAAAAGCTGCCGTTTTATTTATTTCATTTTTTTAAATCGATTTAATTGTCTTCCTAAGCATAGTAGTATTAGAGTGCAAGTGGCCCAAAAAACAGTACTTTGGGGGTAATAATGGCGGTTGGGGAGCTCGCCAAAGTTAAAAATATCGATTTTTTAATTTTTACTTCTTTGTATGAAGTAAAAAAAGTTTTTATTTTCAGATTTCATCGGAAATATCCATTTTGACCATTCCTGAATCCATTTTGACTAGTTTCGGCGTGACGTATATATTTACGTACGCACGTATATATCTCGCATAACTCAAAAACGATTAGCCGTAGGATGTTGAAATTTTGGACTTAGGACTATTGTAACATCTAGTTCAGTACTTCCCCTATTAATTGCAATCGATTGAACCAAAGTGTCCAAAAAAGGCCAAAAACCCAAAAAATCGGATTTTGGACTTTTCTTTAACCGCAGTAATAAGCCCTCATTGAAAACTTTTCAACGATATATCTTAAGTGATACTTATTTTTATTGGTTCCAGAATTATAGCCAAATTAAACTTTAATTAATGAAATATTTGGATCTTGTAAGGGGAAGGCACACATCGGTTCGAATCAGACTTCATCTCCTTTTTTTTTTAATTTAAATTTATTGATTTATTAATAATTGTTAACATCTGATTATAAAAAAAGAATTTACGATAAATAATAATTCAATAATAACAACAAAGAAAAAAAAAATATGAAAAATATCAGACGTTATTAATGAAATGAAATTTTATCTACTTTTCATTTAAAAAATTGTGTATATGTAATTTAACTAACAGTCGTACAAGGAAATCATGTAGTGTCCACATCAGATTTTTTTTTTTTTATAGCTTTTTGGTTTAATTAAATTTTTAATATTATTAAAAGTAATAAATAATACACCTTTAATAATAATATTTCAATAAAATCTCATCATAATTCACTCCCCCTCTTTCCATCAAAAAAAAAAAAACTTAGGTAACTTTATTGGTTGTAGATTTTTCAATGGAATCTTTTTAAATTTCTTCCGTTTATCTTAATAAATGTAGAGAAAAAAATAACTGAAAAGTGATTTCAGAGGTGGAGAGCAGCAAAAAATAAAAAAATACCGATTTTTTAAACTTTATCAAAAATTACCCCCACCCACCACCCCAAAAAAAAATCTGAATTAACTTTTTTTATATAACATGTTTCCACTATACTATAAGCATAATTAATCTGTTCCAGAAAAATATTACAGCTGTGTCAGATTTTTTTTAATATAAAAATCGAATTATTTTTTCGATAACGGCGTAGTTACTATAAATATCTTTTCTTTTTCCTCTTTACATGCGGTATCAAACAATTTTTATTGAAACTTCCGACGTTCTCCATAATGAACTTTTAATTTAATACAATCCGCATTATAAACACAATTAGATCCCTTACATCCAATCAGATACCTTACCGCGTCGTTACACTTTCTGGAAATTTTCTTATCGTCAAACATTTTTTTTACTCATTCTATCTCCAAAATACTTAGCTTCGTTCCTAGTCAACTTCAATTTCGAAGCAAGATGAAGGATAACCAAATTCATGTTATTTTCTGGTCAGATCAACTATATCACTTCAAGCGTAATCTGAAAAATTCATCAACCGGTGATAGTAAAGGTTTTCTTTTAATAGATCTGGAGATACAACCCAAAATTTATCATCGATGATCCATAGGTTCTAGGAAGGTATATTTTTTTCTCTTTTCATCACCGTTCATAGAATCTTACAAACTCGTAGGACTTTTTATTTTTACTATTAGTTAACAAAACTTTAGAAACTATTAAAGTGTTTCTAGAATAATCTAGATTTTTGGTAATTTATTATTGAAGTAATATTTTATTTTCCCAAATGTTCTATTAATAAGTTCCAAAGCTTTAAAAAACATTCTCGCATTCCATATCCCTACTCCCCACTCTAAAATAAATATATCGATTTATATGTCATTTTCTAACGTATTAGCACATTTTCTTTATGTAGAAGCTTAATTTGTATAACATTAAACCCACCTCTAGCATAACGTTTGGCTGTATTTTTTAATCTGCGACTTGTAACTTAAAATTGTTCTCTCTCTTAGTTTTATCAATCAAATCTACTTTAATTACGGATTGCCAAGTTCAACATAAAAATCTTGAAAATATGTTTCCTCTTCTTCTTTTTCCTGTTTAGCCTCCAGTAACTACCGTTTTTAGATAATACTTCAGAGGATGATATTATGTATGAGTGTAAATGAAGTGTGGTCTTGTACATTCTCAGTTTGACCAATCCTGAGATGTGTGGTTAATTGAAACCCAACCACCAAAGAACACCGGTATCCACGATCTAACATTCAAACCCATGTAAAAATAACTGTCTTTACTAGGACTTGAACGCTGGAACTCTCGGCTTCCAAATCAGTTGATTTGGGAAGACGCGTTCACCACTAGACCAACCCGGTGGGTTGAAAATATGTTTCCTATAAATACAAATATGTTTCCTCCAAATACGTTTAGGATATGAATATATCCACGTAATTATATACAAATAGTTAAAAATCCGAATAATAATTTTTAATACCTTTAATTGCCAACATTATGGAGGTTGTCTTAATTCTAGTATTGCTCCTGTTATTGAGGGATTATTTATTTCTACATCACCCGTTGAATTTTTATAAAACTGCGAGACTTTCCCCCAACCTATTTCTTAATATCTTATATTAAAAAACTTTTTACCGTATTCAGATTTCCATACATTCATGATAGTATGGTAACGCAATCTTCTTTGCCACTTTCGATTTTAATACGTCATTAATACAGAAAGCATAACTACGATCACCGGGTACCAACTAACAGTCTTGTTTCTTTGATAATTAACATCTTATTCTCGTTTCAACTGAAAAATCCTTCTGAAATATGTAATTAGTCCGTCTTCATAAAAATTAATACATTTAAGCGTATTTTGCAGATTTGTTAATTATCCTGATCATGAGGAATGTGTGCCATAATCGAGTGATTAGTTTTTTATTTTACCAAAGAAGTACGCTTGATTAGAATATATTTTTATCCGATCTTGCTGATAGAAATTGTATAATTTTTTTTATTACGTCATTTCTATTAAAGATAAGGTCCTTAAGATCAGGTTATTCTTGCTTTTCCTGTAATCTAGATCTCTCATAATTTATCCCTTATTACCTAGTTCAATTCTTATAATTGTTATATAACATTTTATTTTGCTTCAACAGTTTTTGATTTTTAGAGGAAATATTTTGTAGGTCTGTTTTTGTTGTAAGTTTTGCGAGATTTATTTTTAACTATTGTATTATCACTCGATCATCAACTTTCTTAAGCTTTTTTTGTTTATGTTCTTTGATTTGCGAAATTCATGGGATGCTTACGGCTATATCGATTGTAGGAAAATAATCTTTCTCTACCTTTTGCACATCGAAAAATATTCGATGTATTTCCTTGACTCATCGTTTCAGAAATTTATTCTGTGGTAGAAGATGAAATAATGGAATAATAGGACTGCGCCACGAATTCGATTTTGGCAATTTCGATAAGCCAGAAGAAAGGAATCTGAATTCTTTGTAATAATGTTCTGCTTATCGTATTATGAACATACCGAAGGCTTATTTATCATTCCCTTTATCACCTGGTGATACGTTATTCAAAATAATTAAATAATAATTGAACAGTAATCCGCTATTCATTAACTTATCTGTACACTTATTTTAATTTTTATCTAATGTATTATAAATATTCATAAAATCTATCTACTCATAATATTGCGTGATTTATTTGTTATTACCATTTAAATATTTGATAAACAAATCTCAAGAACTGATAAGCTAGCAGTTAGTCTACTTTCTTTAACGATGCGGCATATAGTGTGATACAATGAAATAAAATTTATTTTTACTGTAATATACTCTACTACCTCATACGAATATTGAACCTCCTTTATTATAAATTATCCCGTTAAAAAGAAGTAGAAACTACAAGAAAAATGCATTAACAGATTGAAAAAATTCACAAAAGTTTGATGCAAAATACTTTAATCTATTTGTCAATAAAACAACTAATTAAACAAAACAAAAACTGAATAGTTATAAAACTAGCATTTTTCTAGAAATAGTATAGTACTACCAACTCAAGTTTCTATAGTAAAATACCAAATAGACCTAAAAATTTAAAGGATTCTCTTAAACATTTTCCTAATAAGTAGCTTTTTTTAGGTAGTTATCCATAACCCACCGAGTTCGTCTAGTGGTGCTTCCCAAATCAGCTGATTTGAAAGTCGAGAGTTCCAGCGCTCAAGCCCTAGTAAAGTCAGTTATTTTTACACGGATTTGACTACTAGATCGTGGATACCGGTGTTCTTTGGTGACTGGGTTTCAATTAATCAGACCTCTCAGGATTGGTCGAACTGAGACTGTACAAGACTGCACTTCATTTACACTCATACATTTCATCCTCTGAAGAATTATCTAAACGGTAGTTACCGGAGGCTAAACAGGAAAAGAAAGAACCACCAAAGAACACCGGTATCCACGATCTGATATTAAAATCCTAATAAAAGTTATAACTACCTTCACTAGGATTTGAACCTTAGAACTCTTTTATTACATGAGATGTCTGTCGTCTTCCTTCAACATAGAAACTCACTCGACCAAAATTTAAAAAGCTATATACTAACCGTTAAATAGGACTAAATAAAACTTAGTCCTCATCTACAGGGGGTTCAACAAATACATATAATTGTTTTAAATTATCTATAATTTAAATCTAAAATAAAACCATTTATTTCTTCCAATATTTAGGTGCTAACAATTCTTCAATTCAAAGTTCAAGGGTTAAAACAAAAGTTGCGTATCTACAAATCGTGAAAATGAGTGATTTACATTTTTTTTTTGTTCTTTAGAACTATATTTTTATTTTTAAAGAATTTTATTGTAGATCTAACTCTTTATCTACAATTCTTAATATTTGAATTGCTTATTTTTTATTTTATATTTTTGATTCTTATGATAAGCTATCATCTAAAAGTGTTTAATCTTTGGAAGCCTTTTCCTCAGTTTCATATATTTTTGCGTTGAAGGACGAATGTTTTCTGTTCTAAAACAAAAAAAAAAATTTTTATGATTAATTAATAAAATAAATTACGAAAAAAATACAGTTGTTTGTTCAACACTACGTGTTGTATGAGAACTAAGTTGATAAAAAAGCGAACAGTTTATTTAAATCAACCTATTTTAAAATAAAAAGGAAGTTATTTTTTTGGCTTTGTTTGAATTTCCTGTACGTGAGGACTAAGTTTTATTTAGTGCTGTTAATAGATTACAAAATATTCAAATTAATCAGAAATAATAAAATGAACATATCAATAATCAAACGGATATCCTTTTCGAGAACCTTAATTTAATGAAAACAGGAAATAGATAAATAAAATTAAAAGATAAGTATAACCGTTATTAACAAATAAAATAAATATAAGGCATGACGTCAAATAAAGGAAGGGGCGTTGACTAAACGTTATTTATATAAAGACTAACGAAAATTTAAAACTACCAATAGGATAAGTTTTGACAATGGAGTAATTCTGAAAAGCGTCAACATATAATAACAGAATGAAGCTATGAAAACTGTATATTCTCAACATAGAAATAACAATTAAAAAAAAATGCTAATTTTCTAAACACTCTGTATGTAATGCATTTTCAACACAATGACTAAACTCTTACGAACAGCTTTCCAACGAACGCCATGTCAAACACCTTCTTAAATCAACTAGAAGTCTAGGAATAGAATAAATTCCAGACTTTTGTCCAACCTGTGTGTATATTTTGTCCATTTTATATTCTTTTGTAATGTCTTAGCAGATATATTATGTTCAAGAAAAAAGATCGATAGAACATTTAATGTAATTGAAATATAAACATTATCACTTAAATTAATAGATTAATTAACACAAACGTTTTTTAAATGTAGTTTAACCTGTAAGTTCAATCGAGTCCATTCTCGCATTATGTTTTATAATCATCATGAGGTATTTTGCCCATTGGCAGGTCCCTGATACCACTGACGCCTCCAGTTTTTTCTGTTCCAGATCAGCTTTTGTATCTGCAATTTTCGTTACATATGTCATCATTTTCAGTCCTCTTCACCTTTTCACCATTCATAGTACCTTCAATCACGGTTGTTAATATACTCGTATCTCTTAATATTTGGCATCCAGATGCCCTTCCTTTTTTTATTGTTTTCTTATCCTTTACCCTTTTCAATACGTTCTCGTTGCTAACTCTTTCTACCCACTTAATCTTCTCCATTCTCCCTCGCACCCACATTTTCATAGCTTGAATTTTATCCTTCTTTTTCTTACCCAAAGACTGCTCTTCGCATCCGTATAAAAGTAACACCATACATAACACTTAACCAGCCTTTTCTTTAAATTCAAGTCTATTTTTTTACAAAACAGTTTCTTCTTTTTATTAAAGGCCTCCTTTGCTTTGCTATGGCTATGATTTAATTTCTCTATCATTCCTCCAATTATCATTTAACATGTTTCCCAAACGTCTGTATTTCTCAACTCGTTCTACTTCCCCTTCCTCTGTTTCCAGTTTCACTCTCTTTGTCATTAACTGTCATAACTTTTGATTTCCCGACATTAATTTTCATGCCATATTCCTTCATCACTTCTAACCAAAATATCATCTCTGTAATACTTCAGTATAATCCGGTAATGTTACATTAGGAATCTTCTGACTTCTAATATCTACTCCTTCCTCATCCTACTCTAGATTCGTAAATCTCTCATTTGTGTAAAAAAAACATGTCGTTAGTCCTCTAAACATTACCTAAAATACTTGTATGAAACAATTTTTAATATGACTAACCCTTACGGCGAGGGATGACCAAAATATTGCTGAAATGGTTAGAAGGGGCTTGTCGTATGCTAATCATGTGAAACTTTTTTCACATGCAACCATTGTATTGAGTAAATTTGTCGTTTTTTAATTTTAAGATGGACATTTTTTTTATCCGTTTTTCTTTTTTTTGAGTTCATCAGTTTTTATCCCCCCCCCCTCTCAGGAGCCAGACCCGAAACCAAGCATGAACACAGCTCTAGGGGGTGCCATCGCCTCAAACTGCCTTGTCGAGAACTGACGTTCCCCCCAGACAGCCGCGACTCGGTCTTTAATTAATCGCCATGCCTCTAATGAGGGGGACAACGTAGAGATTTTATTTCGAATACCATGTTTTATACAAATTAGTGAATTCACCAAAGCAGTAAAACTTTGAGTAAGATAGTCATATCTTAATGATGCATTCTTATTTTATATAGAAGAAAAGTTTTCGGAAGTTTTTCCATCATCAGTTTTTTTCATTTAAACAAAAATTATTTAATGTAATTTATAGGTTATATTTTTGTTTTTCGGAAAAAATTTAGTAATGCGGCTGTTTTAAATAAACAAAAAAATATTTTTCTTTATTTACTCAATTATTTAAGAATTGTATATATGGGAATAAATGAATGTTATCTTTTAGCAAAGATTGGGAATATTATATAATACTGAATTTACATTAATATATTTTAATGTATTGATTAGTTATCAACTCTTTTAATACAAAAGAATAATTTATAAAATCAATGAAATAATTACAAAAACAATTTTACACAGAAATTACATTAAATTTCGTGAAACGTATTGTAAATAATATTGTGAAATTTTTTATTTCAGAAGCTCTTATCATGATAATAGTATCGATTATCCAGCGATTGATTAAAAGTTAAAATTGATGAACGTACAGTTAAATTATTGATTATGAGGAGATTGAATGCATTTACATTCTTAATTTTTAAAATAAGCGCTTAATCTCGTTTTACATATACGAATAACCTATTAAATGTAGTTACCATCAAAAAGGAAATATATATTCCCATCCTGTGAATTTATTCGCGTAATACTGATTAACCTGTAGTCTAAACCGATGAATAAAAGAGGAGGGAAATTATTTTGCTGGAATGGGGAAATTCGAAAGGGCGCTCGAGTGAGAGCTAAGGGATGAACCGAACGACGCTTGAGCGTCGAGCAGTCGCTGTTGTACAGCGTAGGGAAACACCGCGATTGTGTAGTTATCAGGTGTACGTTGTAGTCTACATATAGACGCACGTATATATTCTACCGCATAATTTTTTTGCACATATGTATATTGATATTAAAAAAAAACTACTTTTATAAATTTTTAAAAGGTAAATTTCCTATTTTACTATAAACTACCTGTCTTAAATTTCCCTCTTTTTTAAAATTTTAATTTTTTCTGTATTTTTGTTTATCTGTTTGTTGTTTTTTTTTTTTTTTTTTATCAGGTCGCGCATTAATTCAGTAACTTAAATACATTTTTATAGTACGGTCATTTTTTGGAAAGTATTTTAGATTTATTCACTTTTTATTATCGGTTTTATTATCACATTGATAAAAATTTTCCCTAATGGTTTCGTTAAAAAAAAATTCTAAAATATTAATTGATATTATTTATTTATTTTTTTTAAAAATAATACTGCTCCAATATGTAAAAACTTCTGAATCGATTACTTTAATTTAGAATTTAGCCAGTTAATAAAATTATTTTGGCTTCATTATCGTTTCATTAAAATTACAATTTGCTGTTGATGTAAACGATTATATTTGTTTGGTTGATATGTAAACCAATATGATTGTATTGGTAGATTGATCATTCAATACGTCAACCATTCAATATATATATTTAGATAATAATCTTATAGTTCAATCAATCGATATTATTAATTAGTAATATTTTTCTGAATTTATATTTCTCAGAATTTGTTACAATTCAGTATTATTTAATCACGGTTTCTTAATATAATTAATTCTGTTTGTTGCTCGATAATTAGTAAAAATAAATTGATTTTGTTTATTGTTTGTAAATTCTTTCAGTATTAATAATGTAAACAGATAACAAACTATTTAAAAATTTTATTTTTCTATTAATAAAAATTGTTTGATAATATTTATGCATTCGTTTCATTATTATGTGAACAGTGTTTAGTATAATTAAATGTATTTATTTATTATGTAAGTTTTTATATGGAAACCACGTTTTAATTTTAATAATTTTAATTTGAAGTATTATTCATAAATTATGTATTTAAAATCAATATACTATACATCAAAACTATACATCAAAATAAAATTGTTTGAAAGAAATAAACATTAATTACTAAATAAAAGCCTAGAAATTTAATATTGAAAAAAAATTATTATATAGTACGTACTATCAGTGTTATTTAGAGCGTATAAATTTAAGTATTGATTTTTCATATTACTCCTCCATTAAACTACCTTGCTTATCAATTTCTTATTATAGATTGAAGCTGAGAAGTGAATATTGATTTTTCAGAATAAAAATTATTCTTGGCGAATGAATGTAGGTAAATAAATAAAAATTTTACTATGGAAGTAATAAAGAAATAAAAATACGTCAATAAACACATTTTCCTCATTAATTATTTACGTACCTTATATTAATTAATTATTTAATTAACAATAAAAATAGAGAATTTTTAAGCAATAATTTACTATAAATTTTTCATTAAAAATAATTTTTAAATTAGTAAAATAATATTTTTGAAAAAACTAAAAGAATAATAGAAACACTTTAGATGGCAGTTGGTTTACAATAAATTACTTCAGTATATCTATAAAAAGAATGAAAGTACTATTATAAGTAATAATTAGGATGCAAAAAATCATTCTGATGTCTTAACTTTCCTTAACCAGAATTGATGTGTGCTTAAAAAAGCTTTTACTAATTCTTTTTACCAGATAAAAAAGTATAATTTTTGGGATATGGACAAAGAATTTGATACCGTATTTTATTTTTTTAATTTTGTATAACTTTATTATTAATTTTTATTATTTTAAATTTATCTTAATTTCCTTTTTATATCCTTGTACGAACTAAAGGAAGTATTGTGATCGCTAAAATGTCGGTTTCAGATTTCAACGGAAATATACATTTTGACTAGTTCGGCGTGACGTCTCTATGTACATATGTATCTCGCGTAACTCAAAAACTATTACCCGTGGGATGTTGAAATTTTGGATTTAGGACTGTTGAAACATGTAGTTGTGCCCCTCCCCTTTTGATTGCAATTGACTGAACCAAAAGTGCCCAAAATCTAAAAACATTTGGATTTTTTACTTTTTATTAACTGCAGTAATAAGTCGTCATTGAGAGCTTTTCAACAGTATATCGTAATTGGTACTTATTTTCAAAGGTTCCAGAGTTATAGCAAATTAAAATTTTAATTAATGAAATGTTTGGATCTTACAAGGCACATCGGTTCGAATCAGACTTCATTTCCTTTTTTTTTAAACTATTTTTTTTTTTTTTAAATTTATATTGATTTATTAATAATTGATAAATGCTATGAATCGTTCGCCATTTATTTTTATTTTCCGATTGTCATATGTCCTATTCATTTGACACGGGTTTCTTTGTGCAATCCTATTTCTTGGAAAAATGTGCCGCCGTTCTCGAGTTACTGGAGTAGACATAAACTAACCAGTCAAACGGATTTCCTTTCTCCTATTGCAGTCTGCTATATATAAGTATACGAGTATGTTGGTATAATATATGCAAGGTGTGTCGCACTTATTATTTTGAAATAATTCTTATTTATTTTAAATTGTTTATAAAGTTTATTATGCTGTTGATTTTACTCCATGAGAAAATAGTTTACTTTTTTAACGTACCCTTTGTTTTTTTTTTGTTTTTATAATATTTTAGAAATTAATCTTTTTTAATATTAAAAAAGAATTATTATTTTTGTAATATGTAAACTTATATTTTTCTTTAAAACGTAGCATTTCTTTATAATGTGGGCTTTGGTTTTGTATCAGTTGCGAATAGTTTTTCAGTTTTATATGATTGCCATAAAAAAATGTTATTTTATTGGATTGTTTTCTCAGAAATTGTCCTGAAAATAAAGAAACTGTATTTATATAACTCTTGTAATAATTTTCAGAAATTCAAATTCATAAAGCCTATGGCATCTCTCTCGAAAGCTAAAATTGTGTGAGGGAGTTTATATAATCTCCCCCCCCCCCACAAAAAAGTGTATTTATAGTCCACCGGGGTTGTTAAATCTAGTGGTTAAATTGTCGTCCCAAATCAGTTGTTTAACAGATGATTTTCGAAGTAGAAAGTTCTGAGGTTCAAATCACAGTAAAAGTTAGTTCTTATATACGGATTTGATTACTGGTGAATACCGGTTTACTTTGATCGTTGGGGTTCAATTAATCACACCTCACAGGAATGATCGATTTGTGTCTGTACAAGACTACATCTTATTTGCATATCATCCTCATCTAATTGGGCCGTGGAAGGGGGGAGGTTGTTCATTAGTTGAACAGATTGCAATGTAGCAAAATAAAGAAATGTGTATTTCCATCATACTCTTCATATCAAATCATTTCACTGCTGTCTTGATTCAGTATTCCAGTGTTCATAAATTTGAATAATTTTCACTAATTTAATCGATAGTTTTCAATTTTACTTCCTTTATATATCGATAACGAATATGTATTATTTGTTAGGTTATGTCTTATTTGTATGAATAATATCTATTGATTTTAAGGTGCTGTTAATTCATATAAATAGAATGTTTACATTTATATCTTTTTATATTATAATAATTTTATTACTTTTTAATTTGCGAATTTCATTATATTAGTGTTTAAGAAAAGAGAAAGGAAAAAATAAGATCGTGATGTGTTTATTTAAACTTTATTTTATTATTTATAATAACAATCTTATTAATTCTTTCTTTTATAAAGAGTAATTCTTTAAACATCTTATGTTATATGGGAGCTTGTTCAGGATTGTCGGAACAAATACTTCGGGTGTTGATTTAACAATCTTGGTGAAACATTTTAGTGTGATAAATTTTTTGTTTAATCTTATGTTATAATTATTTTCATAATTCTACATAATATTCAAAATAATGTTTAATAATTATTGTGTAATCGGTAACGTTTCTAAATGTTAAAATATTTCATGATTTCCTATCCAAACCAATAAAAAAAATTATCGATTTCTTTTTCATTTGTTAAGTGTGATACAATTATAAAATATTTCTGTTTAGCAATTAAGCTTCTACCGTGGGTAACTTATAAAAAATCTGCGAATGCTAGTCCGTTTTTAAACAAATTGTAATTACTTACAATATACCACTTCATTTTGACAATTTTAACCACCTACTGATAACCTGTCAGTTATAATATAGTGTAATGCAATATATAAGAAAAATGTTTTCTTTAACACAAATAACGTATTTTCATATTATTTTAAAATTACCATTCCGTTTATATTTTTTAATTAAGAAGTATTAATAAAAACAGAAAAAGAACTTTAAACTTCATTTAGCTATCCGCTTCCGAACTTATTTTTCATTCTTTTGTATGACGATTATCCTCTTGGTACTCTTTGCCTTGTTAAGTCTGCGCAGACTTTTTGAATTCTTCTTCCTTACTTTTTGCTGGTCTCTCTCTGTTTCTCGTCAGTTGAATCGGGTACCGATTTAATATTTTTAGTGACCATCTACCGTTGTTTGTTTTATTTATTGGAAGTAGTTATGTCCAAATTCAAATTATAGCGTTCTTCAAGTTGTTTCAACCTGTCATTACTTTCAGTTACAGTTATAAATATATAACTGTATTTTATCTCAAATAAATTACCAATTGGTTTCGTAAATTAGAAACCATAAGTAAATTTTATAACAATATTCAGGTTATAAAGGATTTTTCCTTGAAACACCTTAATTAAATACATTCTAGACAATACATCAATGGCGAAAAACAAAGTTAGCGTACGCATTGATAAATCCCACCCAGTAATGAACTTAAAAATCATAATGTCCACTACTACGAACAAAACCTTAACGTAAAAAGAAAAAATAGGAACAAATAACATTAGATACATAAATATCATTAACATAAACGGAAATATTTTGATGATGCACAACTTAGAAGAGAAGCCTCGTCCAGAGTATCACTATTAGGTTTCTAGATCCAATACATGTACTCGCTTTAATCGCCTTACATTTTCCGCATTGTCTAAGAGGTTAACAACTAGAAGTTTACGTGGTTGATAAGTCTTTATTTTGTACTTAGTTGTAAATCGATCGATTTCCTCTCAAACACAAGGTAACCCTAAAAGTATTCGGTTCGGTGTTCTTTACGAACCATGACGCATGTATAATGCATCTCGCAAACCTATTCTGGAAACGCTGAATAATCTCTATATTGTTGGTACTCGACATACCCCAGAGTTGGGTTCCATGTGTTCAAATCGGTTTTAGAATCACTTTGTACAAATGCAGCTTATTAGATAGAGATAGTTGCGATTTCCAGCCCGATAAACAGTGTAAGTTTTTAAATTTGTTATCTAGCTATTTCCTTTTTTCTTTTATATGAACTCCTCCATGTTCAAAGGCGAACAAAGTGAATACCTAGATACCGTACACTTTCAGCTCGCGGAATGTAATCTCCATTTTAATGGATTCCTGGGCAATCACCTCTTCTCATCGCGAGTGTCATACGAGTCGATTTCGCTTGATTGAATTGACCTTCATTTTTCATCTCTTCAACCACTCAGCTAGAAGGTCTAACCCAAATTTCAACTTAATCGAGGCTTCAGTTGGATCATCAATAGCCACGATTGCCTTGTCATGCGGCAATTGATGTAATAGTAGTATTGTCTGTGACTGGAAGATCCGCAGTGAAGGCAGAGTAGAAGATAGGCCCCAACACTGAACCCTGAGGAATACTCGAAGAAGTGTCATAAAATTCAGTAAGTCCTTCTTACATTTAATCTGGGAGAAGCAACTTTCCAGGTAAATACGCAATATTAAATAAAAGGGTTGATGTAGATTTGTTTTTAGATTGTTTTGCAGAATACGCAACCAGATCTTACCAAATGCTTGTTGGATATCTAGAAAGGCAGCCGAACAGAACTTTTTCTCTTCCAAGCTGTTGGGTCACAACACAAATGATCATTTGTATCTGTTCAATAGTGAGTGTACATCGGGGAAACCGAACTGGTGGTCAGGAATAATTTGTCCCTCCTCTAATCCAGGCCACAATCTAGTTACAGTTATATGAGAATAGTTTTATTTTATCTTTATTTTTGCTAATTATGTTACATTCTTATTATGTGCTCACTTCCCTTGATTGGTGATCGTGTTCTCTTTTCTATTGATTATCGTAACTTTCTGTTATCTTACCGGTATCTTCCTCTTATAGACTATGTCTTTCTAAATTCTTGCTTCACGATTTTTTTCATTGTCGGCACTTTAACAATGTGTGGTATCTTGTCAGAGATAATTTACTCAAATATTGAGAAATTTTTATTTAAAAAAAAAATACCATTAAAAAACTTTTATTAAAAAATGAAATTAAAACTAAAGGATTTTTATATTTTAAATTTAATATTTATAATTTGTCGTTTTTAAAAGGGAAAAAATGTTTCCTTGAATTTTCTTTAAGTATCAGTATATACAAATGAAACGTCCAAAAAAAGTTCATTTATATTACGTAAAACATTTACAGACACCTTTATTATAAAGTAAATGATTTTTAAAAAGGGAAGACTAATTAGAATATTCATGGAAATAAAAGTAACAGTAGTATTATTTTTCATAATAAAAATAAATCATGGCTTTAATTCTCATTATTGTTACGGATACTATCATATACAATCTCCGAGTAAA
The DNA here is from genome assembly GCF_047948215.1 of Lycorma delicatula. Taxonomy (NCBI): domain Eukaryota; kingdom Metazoa; phylum Arthropoda; class Insecta; order Hemiptera; family Fulgoridae; genus Lycorma; species Lycorma delicatula. The sequence goes on along the minus strand of NC_134459.1, from coordinate 125,426,736 downwards.
TTTTGAAAAGGAGAAAACGCTGGTCAGATAAATATTTTTGTGATAAATATATAAAAGAAAATTCATATTAAAATATATACTGGTTTATACATTTTATCATAAAATCTGTTCCTTATCATTCGTTGTAAACTGCGTATTTACATTTGGTTTTAGGAACCTAAGGAACTGATAATTCCTAAAAATGAAATAAAAAGGAATGTTTGGAAATATCTGAATTGTTTATCCTTGTATAATCATTTATTAACATAGATTACGTATTTTGTTTGTTTGTTTTTTTTTTAGTAAAAAATAATTGTTTAGCTATTACGTAACTTTTTGATTTAATGCAAAAGAAATGTTATTGTTAGGTGTCGTTTATTTTATTAACGTTTAAATAATTTTCAGTGTTTCCGTTAAAGAAATACGTTTATTTTCATTTTACATGATATTTAAAATGAAGTTTCTAATATTAGAGGTAAGAAATCATGAAAGGATGGTTTTAATTCTGTGCTTTAGTTTATCTAGGAACCACTTCTTATCTCTGCAACTTGAACTATGATTTATCTGAACGTAAATCAAAAGCAGAAATTAGTACTATATTTTACATTCTCATAAATCTTTGTTTTCTGTAGTAGTTTTAAGTTTTTATTTTAATACACTTTAGTTAATAAATATTACTTTTTGTTGTTAACTGAAATAGATTTTTTTTTTTTTTTTTTTTTGTCTTCAGTCACTTGACTGGTTTGATGCAGCTCTCCAAGATTCCCTATCTAGTGCTAGTCGTTTCATTTCAGTATACCCTCTACATCCTACATCCCCAACAATTTGTTTTACATATTCCAAACGTGGCCTGCCTACACAATTTTTCCCTTCTACCTGTCCTTCCAAAATTAAAGCGACTATTCCAGGATGCCTTAGTATGTGGCCTATAAGTCTGTCTCTTCTTTTAACTATATTTTTCCAAATGCTTCTTTCTTCATCTATTTGCCGCAATACCTCCTCATTTGTCACTTTATCCACCCATCTGATTTTTAACATTCTCCTATAGCACCACATTTCAAAAGCTTCTAACCTTTTCTTCTCCGATACTCCGATCGTCCAAGTTTCACTTCCATATAAAGCGACACTCCAAACATACACTTTCAAAAATCTTTTCCTGACATTTAAATTAATTTTTGATGTAAACAACTTATATTTCTTACTGAAGGCTCGTTTAGCTTGTGCTATTCGACATTTTATATCGCTCCTGCTTCGTCCATCTTTAGTAATTCTACTTCCCAAATAACAAAATTCTTCTACCTCCATAATCTTTTCTCCTCCTATTTTCACATTCAGTGGTCCATCTTTGTTATTTCTACTACATTTCATTACTTTTGTTTTGTTCTTGTTTATTTTCATGCGATAGTTCTTGCGTAGGACTTCATCTATGCCGTTCATTGTTTCTTCTAAATCCTTTTTATTCTCGGCTAGAATTACTATATCATCAGCAAATCGTAGCATCTTTATCTTTTCACCTTGTACTGTTACTCCGAATCTAAATTGTTCTTTAACATCATTAACTGCTAGTTCCATGTAAAGATTAAAAAGTAACGGAGATAGAGAACATCCTTGTCGGACTCCCTTTCTTATTATGGCTTCTTTCTTATGTTCTTTAATTGCTACTGTTGCTGTTTGGTTCCTGTACATGTTAGCAATTGTTCTTCTATCTCTGTATTTGAACCCTAATTTTTTTAAAATGCTGAACATTTTATTCCAGTCTACGTTATCGAATGCCTTTTCTAGGTCTATAAACGCCAAGTATGTTGGTTTGTTTTTCTTTAATCTTCCTTCTACTATTAATCTGAGGCCTAAAATTGCTTCCCGTGTCCCTATACTTTTCCTGAAACCAAATTGGTCTTCTCCTAACACTTCCTCCACTCTCCTCTCAATTCTTCTGTATAAAATTCTAGTTAAGATTTTTGATGCATGACTAGTTAAACTAATTGTTCTGTATTCTTCACATTTATCTGCCCCTGATTTCTTTGGTATCATTACTATAACACTTTTTTTGAAGTCACTTTATTACTTTAGTTACTTTATATATTTACTTTATATATTATACTTTACTTTACTTATACTTTACTTTATATATTATATATTTACTTTATATAATTACTTTAATACACTTTAGTTAATAAATATTACTTTTTGTTGTTAACTGAAATAGATGTAGAAGTTTAACATTTGTGATGTTTATTTGTGCGGAGCTAAAAGTGGATTATTTGGAATTAAAATTTACTGGTGTAGTAACCCTTCACAATTTTTGAAGGAGTAGAACTCATCGAAAAGACTGGGTGACAGTGCGTAACATTCGATTGTAACCGTATTTTATTGGTTTAATTTGGTCTTTTTTTTAAAACGTTTTTCCGTAATTGTGCATCAAAACTTGGTCATTTGAAAATAAACGGTACATTTTTATAAAAAATATTGATAAATTTATTTGTTACTGAAATCACTTCTTTTAAACGCCCCTTCTCCTTAGCGAAGGTTGGCGGTCGACGTCCACGCAGCCACCTTCGAACGTGATGGTGCAGCATGGAAAGCTTCCTACGACGTGCAGTTGTACCATCTTCGAATATCCTTCAGCCGCGAATTCTTCCGCCTCCCAACAGATCTTTTACTTTGTATCTTCCCTTCAATTATGAGTTGTAACAACTGATACCAATGTACCTTAGATATTAAGTATTTCTTTTCTTTATAGTGAGCGCAGTTCTTTTTGCTTCCTCATCCAATGAAGAATTTCGTCATTTGACATTTTTAGCACCCCAAGGTATGCGCCAGAGACGGTGATTCAAAATGATCAGTTCTGTTCTCCACATGTTTACTACTACAATGCAATTACTCTTTTTGAAACATAACAAGGGATTTAATTGTTAGATCGGCTAACTTAACTCAGCCACGTTATATTGTTTCCGATGAACATGAAGCTTAAATAATACTTTACAAAACGCTTAAAAATAGAGGGTTTCTTTTGTTTTGTTTAACCGCCGGTACCACCGTTAGGTATTACTTTAGAAAATAAGATGAATGATTTGTAGCGTATGTGAAAATGCCATGCCTGATCGGGATTCGAACCCGGGGCCTCCGGATGAAAGGCCGAGACGCTACAACTCGCGTCTCGTAAAAATAGAGTTTGGTTTTATTTTACATCGCGTTTTTCTTCCTATGCAATAATCGCATTTCAGTACTAAAAATATTATAATCGTTTTGAGTTCTGCGAGATACGTACGTACAGACGTCACGCCGAAACTAGTCAAAATGGATTCAGGGATGGTCAAAACGGATATTTCCGTTGAAAAATCTGAAAACCGACATTTTTCGCGATCACAATATTTCCTTTACTTCGTACAAGGAAGTAAAAATTGGATAGATAATTGTTATTATGGACTATTGCTTATACAAGATGTAATTTTTTTCGAATTTTACACTAGACAATAAATTTCTTGGCAGGAATTCTTTATTTATTAACATTACTGTTTTTAATCTGGATTTTGATATTCTTAATTATTACAAAGTATCATTTTCATAATTAAATCATTAAAAAAATCCGAATTGGGTGAATATTAGATGAATTGTACTCGTAAAATTTTTTACGTGTACAATTTTATGAAAAACGAATTATTAATTCGTTCCATAATTATTGGTGAAATAAAAAAATTCGATATATATACACATCGAATTCTCTCTCTCTCTCTCTCTCTCTCTCTCATATATATATATATATATATATATATATATATATCTAGTATCATTCGTAACTATCAAGGTTTATCAAACATGCGTATACCTGTGTTTTTTTTTAAACTCGATTTTTTACTTTCTTGTACGATTGTTTTACTTCCGGTAATGAAAGTATTATGATCGCGAAACATTTCGGTTTTCATATTTAAACGGAAATATTCATTTTGACAATTCCTGAATCCATTTTGACTAGTTTCGGCGTGACGTATATACGTATTTATTTCGTGTAACTGAAAAACGATTAGCCGTAGGATGTTGAAATTTTTGATTTAGAACTGTTGTAACATCTAGTTCTGCACTTCCCTTTTTGATTGTAAACCAAACTAAAAATAAAATTTTAATTAATGAAATATTTGGATCTTTAAAGGGAAGGCACATCGGTTCGAATCAGACTTCATCTTTGCTTTTTAACCTTTTTTTTATTTTATTTTTTTTAATTTTAAATATATTGATTTAATAATTATTAACCCGTGATTGTAAAAAAATACAATAAATAATAATTCAATCATAAGAAAAAAAAAATTAGTGAAATAAAATTTTATCTTCTTTTAAAAATGTGTAATTGTAATTTAATAGGCATTACATTTGTGTATATGTAATATGTTTGGTGAAACATCTGATTATTTAATGTTAATTGCAAGTTAAAAGTTAGATTCGTATTATTTTTGGATTTTCTTAGCAAATTCTTAGAAAAATTGTATATTTATTTTAAAAAAAGCTACTTTATTTATTTGTCAAAAAGTTAATACATTTTTAAATTATATTCAATTTAAAGTGATTGTTGAAATTATTTTCGGTACTTACGTATTAACGCCACCGCAGTTGCAGCTTTATTTAAAAACAAAGTAGTCAATCGGATTTCGGTGGAAAATGAACAGCTCTTTATTAATTTTAATAAATGGTTATTTATATTTATTTATTTTATAAATATAATTTAACCAAATATAACCTGCGCTCGCTTCGCTCGCTAACCTTGCTAATTAACACCGTAATTTTTTGAGTATTTATTTAATAAATTCAGTAATTATTGTAATTACTGAAACTAGTGACTGTTTTGAATCTATGTTAAACTCTATATCGCTCCATTTTCCACCGAAATCCGATCGACTACTTTGTTTTAAAATAAAGCTGTAGATGCGGTGGCGTTAATACGTAAGTACCTTATTTTCACTTGTGCGTAATAGGCACAAGTGAAAATTTCTGGTGTGTTGTATAAATAAAAGTTAATAATAATTACATTATTCCGTTTTGAACTGCTGTATACTGGTTACAAATATTAATTGTGAACTTACGGTGTAGAATAATCTGTTTTTATTATTAAAAGACTATTTGGTAAATAATTTATTTAAAGAGTAATCAAGGGACTTTTACTCTAACCTAATATTTCAAGTAAGATTGTTGAATTAATAGTTGTATTAATATTTGATTTTAATAAAAAAGAATACATTAGCTGTCCACTTTTATTATAGAATTGGAGGATCGTGTCTCACTTTCAAATGAAATAAGTTTAAATGAAGTGCAGCAAAAATGTTAATATTTAATTTAATAGACGAACAGGGAAGTCATGTGGTGTCCACATCAGATTTCTTTGTAAGTTATTTGAAATATTTTAGTAATGTCGGTTCTCCTGTACAGTAGTTGAACTAGTGAAAGGATTCGATTTGTGTTTGGTATTTCATTATATAATATTATAATTTTTACTTTTCCAACTATTATAGAATATAGTAGAGGAAAAAGTATTACTCTCGTATGAAAAATAACCTATCGAGGTATATGTGTAATTTTCTGATTCAGGGAACCATAAAACGTGTGTATTTGTATGTTGGCTTCTATTTCGCATATTACAGGGTAAGGTAAAAACTTACAATTTGTTACTACACCATTCTATATTCGGGCCATTAATTCTATGAAATTTTTGAAAAAATCTTTGTGGTGTTATGGAGATACCCTCATAAGAGGGTACGGTATACATTATTCGTGCTTATGAATTTTAATGAATGCTTGATTTACTAATTGTGATTTAATTGTTAAGTATCTGTAATGATGTTTTAAGGAGGATTAAGTTTCATTTTGATGAATTTTTTAAAATGAGTGGGGAGTGTAAGGGAAGTAACTTCATTTACACCATCGTAAACGTTTGAAATTTGGTATGATATCTTCTATATACACGACATTGATGTTATTAAAGTTTATAACAAATCCGTTGAGGGATTGGAAATATAAATGATTGCGTTATTGTCATAGGATGCAAAATTTTACCCTCAATTGTTTATTGCTCATCTATACTAGTCAGAGTTTAGAAAGCGTACACAAAGATGCCCAGTAGTTCTATTTAGAGAGAGACTGAAATAGTATTGGCACCGCTAACTACACAACAGGAGTTAGTGTACAGCGAGTAGAGTAGCAAGCAATCAGTGAGAGTGCGTAGAGTAGCAAGATGATCATCGATCCAGAAATCCGTTTCCTTTCATTTGCGCTTCAACTGAGCTTTCTAAATTTTAAAAAAATAATATTTAAATCGAGCAATGATTTTTGCAAAATAATTTTCAGAAAATTACCCTTTAAAACATTTTAAATATACGAATCTCAATCAGAATTGGTTTTTACTAATTTCATTGTAATTTAATAGTTGGTGTAACTTAATTATTGAACCAAAAGTCTTGATTTTTTTTAATATTTCGAAGTAAATGGGGATGGTAACGGATTTTAGTTACATAAAATCTCTGAAAATAAAAATATGAAAATTTCGTGAGAATATATATAAATCATTGATGACAATCAATTTTTAATGATTCATTAAGCCCATAATCAAAAAAAAATTTTTTTGGCGGAAAGATTCCCGCACAAAGTCAGGAATTATGAAGTTCTTTACCGCTCTTTTTTGGGACGTTTGACAAGGACATAAATTCGATATTAAAGAATAGTTTAAAAAATGTTAATTTCCTTTAGGTTCAGTAGAAGAATTTCAGTTATGAAACTGTCTGATTTACCTCGAAACAATGGACCGATTTATATATATATATATATATATATATATATATTTTTTTTTTAAATAAAAATGTGTGAATATGAAATAACACCGCCTTCAATTTTTTGCTATTTTAATAAAGCTTATTATTAAGCTTTAAACTCATCTGCAAAGAAATGCGACCAATATAATCAAACTACTTTTTTTTTCTTTTAATATTAGTTTCTACTGCATTTGGTATAAAATAGTTTTAATGCTGAAAGTGTTCTGTAATTAGTTATTAATTATTACCTTTCATAATTGTGCATTAATATTCATACTGTTAATAGAAATAATTTTAATGTAGAGTTCATTTCAATATTCATATTTATACTAAATGGACGTATGCATTTTGTGGTAATATTTCGTATTGCTTTAATAATACCTAATAATATTTGCCTTAAAAAACTGAATTGTAAATAAAAATAAGTTATTTTAAAATTTTATATTCATTAGAAAGTTTCAGTTTTTATTTGGGAAAAAATTCAATTACCGAAGTTATAAATAAATTTCAGCTATACAGTTCATATTTTGATTTTCTGACTGGAATAAATTGAATTAAGTAATAATAATTATACTCATATAAATAATGATTGCTATTTTTTATTTTTATTTTATTATTTTTATATAAGTTTCAACTGATTTAAATTATTTTTTAAAATTTATTCAGCGGATAATGTAATAAAAGAAACTCAGCGGTGGTAAAATCTTGTAGTCAGTTTTTCTAAATTACTTTAGCATTTTGACTGAAAGTATAATTTTAAGACAAATAAAGTAATTTTTCTTAATGCCAACCGTGTTGACATTTTTGCACACGAATTGGCCAACAACATGCATCAAAAAGAAGTGGAGAATAATATAGATGAACACAAAGTCGATGGCAAACAGAAAATCATGTAGAAGGGAGAGAAAATCTCCGGACCATTAGACTGACTTGGAAAAAAGGCGCGTTATTTCAACGGGTTTATTTCTACAGAAACTAATAGAGCAGCATAGTCAAACTGCCCTAGATGTATCTAGATCGACTTGGATAAATCAATATTCGAAATTTGTCGCAAAAAATTCCAAACTTAACAAAATAAAACTGTAGACTAATATTTTACTATTTTAAAACGTGTACTATTAGTTTTCGTTCATCGTACAATTATTGTTAGCGTATATTTCATAATGTTTACCAGTACTTTTTTATTCCTTTCAAAGGACCTATCCTTTCAAATTTGCAAGATAAATTCGTCTTATCCCAGAGAAGGTTTTACGCCGTAGATCGAGGCTATAACTTAGCCCCCTTTGGGGTAAGTTGTGAATTAAAAATATTCATTAAAACAAAAAAAAATGAATCAATTTAATTCATTATTACATTTCTGTCATCATGATAAATGAAATTAGTTGTGGAAGTTTCCTCGTCAAAGGTCTGTGTACTTTAGTTACCATAGTTATTGCTACTCTGTTTTTTAAATTTAGTTTCTTTTTCAGGTTTCTATAAAACCTGAATACCTTAATTGTTATTTATCAATATATTATTCTAATAACCATAAGGGTAACGAACAATGCGAGGATCCAGGGGGTGGAACATCCAGTCCAGACGAGAATGACGAGCTCTGGAGTCCTGGATTCGGCCCCGGGTTACGCCTGAATTGACCGGGGTCCAGGCGGGTGGAGTCCCAATCTACTGTTTTTTTTTGGGGGGGGGCGAAGATGATTGCCCGGAATTTTTATTAATAAAACTGTAAAATAACTCCAAAATAATAAAACTTGAATTAAAATAAGTCGAAAATTCAAACAAAACTCAAAACTAATATCTCAGACGAAGTCTTTAAAATATAAAAGTTAAAATAATAGAATAAACAAACTATATAAAACTTACCTAATTCCGATAGGTTGTGCAAAAGGCTCCCTTCTCGGATAATAAAATTAAAGACATAGAACCAAAATAAATCAAAATTGAAAGTAAAGGTTAAAAATGATCAAAAACTCTTTTGATAATTTTTAATTCTAGTCTTTTTCTAGGTCTTTTAATATACTTGTTCTATGGTTACTCTTGTTCTTGTTAATGGTTACTATTTCATTACATTGGTATTTTTTTTCTGTGTTCAGCCGATTACGATCGGCCTTGAGTACTTGCAGAACAATCTAGCAAACATTCTGACCGTACTGATAAACTTAATATGTACATGCAATCAATACAGATAGAAATCTTGAAATAACTATATTATTTCGTTCAGTGACGTAAACAATAGAATAGAGCAGGCAGTTTTTTCTAACTTTTCTACAAGTCTTCTTGCAATTTAATCCTAACTTGTGTAAAAGGGAATAAAATAATTTTGAGTTTTTTCCAGTAATAATGACTTTAAATCTAATTTCTTGGTATATTTTTCAAAGCAATACACATAAACATTCTCATTAACTCGATTAGTTATAAGGACAAATCTCTCTGTTTAAAAGGATAACAAGAAAATATATTTGAGTGATAAACTCATATTTACTGCTGTTTAAACATAAATTTAAGGAGGCTTTATAATAGATTGTGATGTAATTATTTTTACTTTATTAAATATAACATTAAAAAAGTAGATATCCATTCTAATTGTATTTTTGTAACTGTATTATGGATGTAGCAAATTTATAAATAATCTCAGTTCCATTGTCATGAACTTTCTTCTATTATTTTCCCTTTAAAGATCAAGTAGTCTCCTGATGTGATCTCAAGAAATCGTTCATCAATATTTTTTTGTGATCCCAGTCCAGTCTTATCATGCCGACCAGTGGACATTGCTCTACTGTTTTAGAAAATCCATCCTTTCTAAGGTAACCCCCATTGCTTACATCTATCTACCCTGAATAACATTATTTCAAACTCACAAATTCTGATGTTGAAATTCTTAACTTCTTAGCTCATCTTCGAACTTTATTACAAGAAGCGTAATTTTTCTTTGTTTTACTGATATTTGAGCTGTATTAAAGGCATTACCATAATATAAAATTTTATATCAGTTTCCTGTAAGGTTTTTTTTTGTAATGCCCCACAAGGAGTAATAGTACCTCAGTTTAAGCGAAATTTATAATTAGTGTTTACATCCTGATCGCAACGGAACGCAAATCGCGGTGCATTACCTTCTTTAATCCTGTTCGTTGCTTCCGTCCATCTTACTTCCTCCATATCCACATCTCTAAAGCCTCAACCAATCTCTTCTTCCTCATGCGTACTTCTTTTCCATAAAAGAAAATATTTAATACAAACATGTTATGTGGATTACGTTACATTTTTGTAATGAACGTAATAATTGCATGTGGATCTGCGAACAAAACTACTCTCATCTTGATTCAAAACATTTACAATAAAATAATGAAAATATATAAAACTCTAGATATTAGAGACAAGTATATTTTATAAGTTGCAACGCACTACTACAAAGATCTCCGCTTAAATATGTACAAATAGAACAAGCAATACTAGAAATAAGATTATTTCAATACCTGTAGTGTAAAAAGAAATGAAAAGAAAAACCATTACTGTAACGGAATATAGTTTTTCAATAAGCAACCGAACAAATTGAAAATTCTGAATATTAAAAACTATAAAGAAAAAATGTAATCGCGAATTAACGATGTATTTAAGATGCGTAAATAAATAATGTAAACCTGCTTGTTATTTATTTCTTACTATTTTGTATCTTTATTTTTAGCAACATAATGTTAGTAGTATTCTTTTGTGCTACACGGAGTACAGATGCTCATAGTATCTCTGCAGACTGAAATATATATTTACTTAATAATGTATTGTTACCATGTAACCCGGTTTAATAAATTCATCAATCGATCGAATCATTTGGGTAAATTCTTCGTTAACTCTTAAGTGTCCAAACTTTTACTACATGGTAATTTCTTTTTCTTATTAAAGTCATTTGACATCACTCTCCTTCCTTTCATTTAGTTACACTATTCCAGCCCGATTGTCGTCACAATCCCCCAATATCTACTTATTAATTTTGCTGTTCTTCCTTCAGTTGTTCTCATCACTTTCTTTGTTTTTTACTACCATTAATTTAGTTTTTCCTACTTTTATTTTTAATCCATACTCATGCATTCCTTCCTCCAAGTTTATTGGTCTTTGAAACGTGTATGTACCAAACGAAGCGTTAGTAAACGAATTATTTAAACGAAATAATCAGTGATTAATATTTTATGTACAGTCCTATAAAATAGTTTATAAATATTAGAGCAACAATTTTTTTTATTTATTATACGGTACAGTATGATTTATTCTTCAATTAATTACGTAGAACGTATTTAAATACTTTCAGACGTTAAAAAATGTAAAGTACGTAGGCTTGTATTTTGGTAGAATTTAATTATTAATAGTGGCAGATTATTAGACTTTTCGTAGGAAATAATTTTTGTAGTACAGATGTATACTTAACATTATTTTAACATGAGTTCTTATTCTTTTCAAGCGTCTTTTTCATAACACATTTTTTTTTGTTTTACTTCCTTATACGAAGTAAAGGAGTACCGTGATTGCAAAAAATTTCGGTATTCAGATTACAATAGAAATAAATATCCACTTCGACGAGTTTCGGCGTGTCGTCTGTACGTACGTATGCATCTCGCATAACTCAAAAACGATTAGTCGTAGGATATTGAATTTTGAATTTAGGACTGTTGTAACATCTAGCTGTGCACCTTCCCTTTTGATTGCAATCGACTGAACCAAAAGCGTCCAAAAAAGACCAAAATCCAAAACATTCGAAATTTGGACTTTTTCTTAATTGCAGTAATAAGCCCTCATTGAGAGCTTTGCAATGATATATCATAAGTGGTACTTATTTTCATTGGTTCCAGTTATAATCAAATAAGATTTTAATTAATGAAATATTTGGATCTTACAAACGAACTTTTTTCTAATTTATTTTTTAACCTTTTTTTTTTAATTTAAATATATTGATTTATTAATAATCAATTATTAACTTGTGATTGTAAAAAAAAATTACAAGAAATGATAATTCAATAATAAAAAAAATCAGAAGTTATTAGTGAAATAAAATTTTATGTACTTTTAAAAATGTGTATATGTAATTTAATAGGCATTATTACATATGTGTATATGTAGTTGATTTGGTGAAACATCTGATTATTTAATATTAATTGAAAATTATAATTCAGAATCGTATTATTTTTGAGTTTTCTAGTTTAATTTCGGTTAATTTTATTCAGTTATTCTGGAATTTCTGTTTAATTGTATATACATTAAAGTTAACTACAGAATGACTGATAAATATACCCTTACAAGAACAACATATACAGGCATACAAGTTCGATCTTTAATAAATTATAAAAAAATTCTTATCTTTTAGTTAATTACTCCTCTGATATTGTCGGACAATATTTTCCCTAAGTCGGAGTTCATGATTTTTTGTTGCCAATCATTTAATCGCTCTTTGGTTTGATATAATTCTCTGATCTTAATTTGTGTACACGTAGTTTTCAAATTTTCTCTCTTTATATTCATCATCCTCTTTTAATCTTTTTATTCTTTCCTTGATTTTAACATCTTAATTTTTTTATTCTCCCCTTGTTCTTAACATTTTCTTACTTTTCATATTCATATCTTGTCGTTTTTTGATATATATTTCTTCTTGTTATCTTTCTTTTTCCTGTATGATTGTTTTTTTTTAATTTTTGATTATTCACCAGATAAATAAAAACTGAGTATTTTACCCCGTAAAGTCGAAATTAACATTTGTAATCAATATACAGGAGTTCACTAAACTGATAGTTTAATTATTATTAACTCTTATTTATTCGACACACTAGAAACCTGATACTTTTGTTAATCAGCAACTCACGAAGATATGAATGATACTGATCTTGTAATATCAGTAAAAAAGTAACTTTAATTTTATCCTAATATTTCATGTAAGATTGTTAAATTAATAATTGTATAAATATTTGATATTAATATAAATTAATATTTCAGCAATTGTGTAATTGTTCACTTTATTAAAGAATTGGAGGATCGTATCTCACTTTCAAATGAAATAAGTTTAAATGAAGTGCAGCAAAAAATGTGTATATGTAATTTAATAGGCGTACAAGGAAGTCATGTGGTGTCCAAATCAGATTTTTTTATTTTTGTAAATGATTATCAAAATGATGTGAAAGAAAACATCTCTTTATTATATTTATTTGCCGTAGCTTTAAAGAATTAAAGATTTTTATGTCAAAATAAATTTTCATCTTAATTTTTCATTTCTTTGTTATTATTATCTAATAAATGGCTGGAAATAATTTCTTTTATTGAAATGTAAGCATTTCTCATACAATATAAGTTTTTAAAAATGTCTTTGTGTCATTTCATTTGTCAGTGTATGGAATTGTATCAAAAATATAACGGTTAATCTTATTGATGTTACGTTATCTTGACGTGTTCAGACTGCATTCATCTTTATTATTATTGTCGGCTGAAAATCGACGTCAATAAATTTCCATCGTTTTGCTTCGTCTGTATTTTAGAACAGAATGAGAATTCCGTTTATTCAGCGGAACTCTTGTTTCAGACTTAACAGACTTTACTTTTAACGTAGATTGAGCGCACCCTAATAAATTAAACGTCGTAACTGTTGAACAGTGCTTTCATTTTCCTTCCTTTAAGTATTTTCTTTTGAAATTTTACAGTATTTGCAAGACAATTGTCTCATTTCATTCAAATGAAGTAATCTATGTGAAACACCTGTTATTTTCTTACCATTTTATAATTTTATTCTTAGATGTTATTTTTATTTAGCGATATATTGATACAATGTGGTATAAAAAACTTTCAGAATTAAAATATATATTGTAATTTAATGTATGTCTAATAAAATGTTTTAAATAATATAAATAATTTTTCTTAGTGTAACATTGTTATTTATCAGCTTTTTAATTTAAATGAATGATTTTAAAACAACTTAAAAAAAAAAGATAAGGTTCATTTTTTATGGTACTTGCATGTTCAAGACTATTCATAATCAAATTCATCTATTAAAAAAATAAAATAACATTTTTAAAAGAAAAATAAGGTTTAATTTTTTTGGGGGGAGGGAATTATAACGTATAGTAAATATTATAAAGGCTAATGATGATTCAACTCACCGGGTTGGTCTAGTGGTTAACGCGTCTTCCCAAATCAGCTGATTTGGAAGTCGAGAGTTACAGCGTTCAAGTCCTAATAAAGCCAGTTATTTTTACACGGATTTGAATACTACATCGTGGATACCGGTGTTCTTTGGTGGTTGGGTTCCAATTAACCACACATCTCAGGAATGGTCGAACTGAGAATGTACAAGACTACACTTCATTTACACTCATACATATCTTCTGAAGAATTATCTAAACGGTAGTTACCGGAGGCTAAACAGGAAAAAGAAAGTAAAGGCTAATGATGATTCAGGCCTCCTTGGCGTGAGTGATAGCGTCTCAGCCGTTCATCCGGAGGTCCCGGGTTCGAATCCCGGTCAAGCATGGCATTTTTCACACATGCTACAAATCATTCATCTCATCCTCAGAAGCAATACCTAACTGTGGTCCCGGAGGTTAAACAAGAAAAAAAAAGGCTAATGATGATAACCCACCGGGTTGGTCTAGTGGTAAACGCGTCTTCCCAAATCAGCTGATTTGGAAGTTGAGAGTTCCAGAATTCAATTCCTACTGGACAATTACTTTTATAAGGATTTGAATACTAGATTTGGATACCGGTGTTCTTTGGTGGATGGGTTTCAATTGACCACACATCTCAGTAATGGTCGAACTGAGACTGTGTTGTGTAGCAAGACTACACATCATTTACACTTACACGTTTCATCCTCCGGTAATTACCGGAAGCTAAACAGGTAAAGAAAAAGGCTAATGATGATTATTGGTATGGTATATAGCTTGATGGCAGTTATATCTAAAGTATTTTTTTATAAAAATCAAGAAACTGATTGGAAAATGTGAGAAAAATAATAATGTATTTCTGTATTTTCACAAATCCTTTTCGCTCGGTAGTAGTATCATAAAATATTATCGCTGGATAGTAGTATATCATATTGAATTTTTTTAAACCGGTTATGATATTTATGTAAGATGTCTTATAAAACTGTGTAAAGTTTATGCCCGTTGGACAATCTGCAAGGGGTATGTTGATAGTGCTTACCTATCAGGTGGAGTTGTTTGTTTGTCAGTGAAGACATCATTAATCATTCTGTTGTCATAATGAAGTCTTATTAGGAGAAACTCGAATTGATTCATCCATATAATTGTATGTTTTTAGTACTGCGAGTAGGTTACTACTGTTTTTCCCTTTCTACAACTGGAGTTGTCGCTCTATATCTTTATTAACGTGTTCAAACTTTGCCAGTGTTTTCAAGAGTAGTTTAATAACTTGTTTCATAATAATGTTAAAAAATTAGCGGATTGTCTTAATTATTTATAACTCACTTTTTTATATGCAGTTTCATTTCGTTACTGAAATTTGTTTTCAATGAACTAAAGAAAATTGTTATTTTGTACTTATTCCAATTTACGTACATATGAGGCATTTAAAAAAAAATTAATCCTATTAACTGCTTTAATAAACAGAGTTTCCTTATTTTTTCACCCAATTTAGGGGTTTGTGGCCCAACCTTTTTCCACTTGTAGACAATTTTCCATATTTGCCTATTACAGTCAAAAGTGGTGATTTTTATCGACCTCCAAAGCGGGTATATGTTTTTCGAATAGAAATTCATTCTTTGTTAATTTTTAAACAATTTGATTGATTCAAATGCGGTTTTTTGAAATAATTTTTGCCATTGTTTTTAAAAGGAAAAATTTATGCTTTTTTAGTGTCAAATCAAACTCAATTTTTTTTACCTTCAGTCATTTGACTGGTTTGATTCAGCTCTCCAAGATTCCTTATCTAGTGTCAGTCTTTTCATTTTCCCTTACATCCTACATCTCTAACAATTTGTTTTACATATTCCAAACGTTGGCTACCTGCACAATTTTTCCCATCTACATGTCGCTCTCATATTAAAGGGACTATTCCAGGATTTTTTAATATGTGGCCTATAAGTCTGTCTCTTCTTTTAACTATATTTTTTCAAATGCTTCTTTCTTTATCAGTTTGCTGCAACACCTCTTCATTTGTCACTTTATCCACCCGTCTGATTTTAACATTCTCCTACAGCACCGCATTTCAAAAGCTTCTAATATATTTTCTAACCAGGTACTCCAATCGTAGAAGTTTCACTTCCATATAAAGCTACACTCCAAACATATACCTTCAAAAATGTTTTCCTGACGTTTAAATTAATTTTTGTTGTAAGAAAATTATAATTTTTGACTAAAAGCTCGTTTCGCCTGTGTTATTTGGCATATTATATCGCTTCTGCTTCATCAATCTTTAGTAATTCTACTTTCCAAAAAAATTCAAATATAAAAATGCAACTCTTCTGCTTTTGCACCATTTCCAGTGAATTGAAAAAGCTATTTATTGAGGTAAAACAGCATTTAGAGAAAAATTAATATGATAAATTAATCAAACGTTTTATAAAAAAAAAGAGAGAAAAAAAACAGGAGTAATCATGTACAGGAGCAAGGAATTTTATCGAACTAATATGGAAAGAGAAATGCAAATGTATCCGTTAGCCACGTACTATGAATACAAATAATATTCTTTTTATACCTTTCTGTAACACATGGACGTATACGCTCTATGAAATTCATAATTTATTCATATAGTTGAGTACAGTTCGCATAATTTAGTTTAGGTTACCTATTTATAGATTGCATATGCTCGCTCTGTCACTTGTCATTGGGTAGAGCCCAATGAATAAATTGTTACTTGTTCATGTCCTCTTCAGCGGTGTAATTTTTTGTGTTATCAGTTATATTTTCGGTTAAAGTCATTCTCCATTGTTTTCTATTTTGCGATAATTTTTTAACTTCTAATATTTTCTTGTACAGTTTTGGAAAACTTGGGTGACGTATACGATCCACTTATCTAGTTCATCTTTATAAAATTCTGCAATAACTTTATTTCCCCTCCTATTCATTTTAGGATCACTTTATTTCATGTTTTATAATCCATGAAATTTCCTATTGTTCACGTTACCATTAAATGCTACTTCACGATCAATATTTTCATGAATATTTGTCATTATAATCCTTAGATCCGAATTTGATTGACCGACGAAGCCAGTTCCTGTTTTAACTTGAAATTTTACTTTTTCGTGTTTGTATATTATGATCCAGTTACGGCCAAAGGTGTTTTCGATTTTTATGAAATTTTTTCGGTAATCTTCCTTAATATCAGCAACGATATCAAACAACGATGCGTAAAGATTTTCATCAAATTGTCAGTTTAAGTATGACATTGTTATCTTTCTTAGTGTTAGGATACGGTGGAGTAAATAAATAACTGCCAATGTGAGCTGAAACTGACATCACACATTTCACGTTTGTCTCTAGCGGTTTGAGTTAGATTCTTAATTCCCAGCATTTAATAAAATAAAGTAACATTTAAAAAAATAAAGTAACGTTTTTCTCTGAGACGGGTTTTCTCTTGTGCAGCATCGTTCTTTCACTGCAAGTTAATAAATATACTTAAAATTATATTTGATTTTGATAAACATTCTTCATCATTTTACTCTTGGTTACCTTATTTACAAGTTTTAGACTACAACAAAAGAGAGAAGAAACATGGGGATGAACTAGGAGTACCATCTATACGATAGTTACCAGTCGCGCTCCTTTTTCCGGTGTATCCTGGAAAAGTGTTTCAGAAGGCAATAAGATTATCTTTTTATTGTAGCTAAAACTTCTACAATCAATTATGATCGAATATTTCGTTTTATACTTTGTTTTAATTTTTACTTTCCTTGTACCATACCTTTAGAGCAATGCTGCAAGAAAGAAAGCATGTCAGAGAATGGGGTTTGGTTTTTTTTTACATTTCTCAACTTTTACAACTTAAGAATCCCAAAAAAACAACAAAGGGAGGTAAAGTTCGTACGTACTTGTATGTAAGTGTGTGTGCGTATTTGAAGCTTAATAATAACTTTTGACTGGATAAACCGATATTAATGAAATTTTGTGTAGACTCTTGTATATGGGGCAATATTTTGGTAACGTTTTGGGGTCAATATCTCAGGTAGGAGTTGGGGGTTAATTTTCTCATAATTTTGAAGATATAACCCCACTTTGTGTTAGGTGGAGTTAATCCTTTCTTTTCTTTTCCTGTTTAGCCTCCGTTAATTACCTTTCGGATAATACTTCAGATGATGGATTAAGATGATATGTACGAGTGTAAATAAAGTGTAGTCTTGTACAGTCTCAGTTCAACTATTCCTGAGATGTGTGGTTAATTGAAACCCTACCACCAAAGAACATCGGTATCCACGATTTAGTATCTAAATCCGTATAAAAGTCTTTACTAGGCCTTGAACGCTGGAACTTTCGACTTCCAAATCAGCTGATTTGGGAAGACGCATTCACCTCTAGACCAACCCGGTGGGTTGTGTACGTGGGGGTTATCAAGATTTAAATCCACTTAATACGACCCACCAGTTTCGTCTAGTGGTGAATGCGTCTTCGCAAATCAGCTGATTTGGAAGTCCAGAGTTCCAGCGTTCAAATGCTAGTAAAGTCAGTTATTTTTACACGGATTTGAATACTAGATCGTGGATACCGGTGTTCTTTGGTGGTTGGGTTTCAATTAACCACACATCTCAGGAATAGTTGAACTGAGACTGTACAAAACTACACTTCATTTACACTCATACATATCATCCTTATTCATCCTCTGAATTATTATATGAAAAGTAATTATCGGAGGCTAAACAGGAAAAATAAAGACTTTTACAAATCTACACATGCTTTGATCAATTCATTATTTATCCTTCTGCTTTTAGGCTTATTACTTCGATTAATATACGAGGATGGTGGAGTATACAAATTGTGACGATTAGTTCCCGAATCTGTCAAATAAGATTCATTCGGAAATGTACATCAGTACCCTAAAGCGTTGAACTGTTCCCATTGTGCATCTGTACTCTGGTTTGAACGTTGTTCCCATTTCTAAAAACAAGGCTGGAAATCTTTATTCGGAATACTCCTGAGTTCCTTTATCACTTTTTTGCCGGTTTTCATCTATGTAAGCAAATCTTCGGCCTTTTTATGCTGTTTTAACTTTTTTAAATTACTAAGCTAAATCGGGTGAGCAAGGGAATAATTAAATTTGGGAATTGATTTTATTAGCAGAAATACACTCAAAATTAGCGCTTCTGGTTTAGCGATTTTTGATGGATGTCACTTGTCCAGCCACAACTTAGATCTTTTACTACGAACAGAATCTTGTAATTTTTTTCAGTATAATTAATCGTTTCATCTGTCGTAAATGGCCCGCTTAATTATTTCCCAGACCTTACAAATTCTCGCACTCGATTCATATTTCTGTCGGTAATTTTGTCTGTATATTACATCTTTTCGCCTATCTTTTATACAATTAAAACACAATTTTTTTTCCATTAAAACTTTCATCTGAGCATCCACACTTTTTGGTAATTTCAACAACTTCTATCATTTCAGTAACAATTTTCCGATTTTAACATAAAATTCTTTGTTAACAAAGCGCTCTAGATTTCGGTTCTTGATTTACATCAGATTTTACGTTCAGATGTTATTGATTTTAAAATAACCAACTAATAATCTCCACTATCGGCTTGAGGTTAAGCATGTAAGAGGTTTACATATACATTAGTTACATGTACTCAAGTAATTCCATTCTAATTAAGACCACACTACACGGCTATTCAAGGACAGTTCTTCATTAATTCTGCGTTCTAGAAAAACGAAATTATTTCAAATTGTCTACTTTTTCTTTATCATAATTTTAAACTTGTACTTTGTGCATGAAAAAAATATTTTTTATTCTTCTTGTATAAAGTCTCATTCCATAATTTACGAGCTAAAATAATTATCTTTACGTGCTAAAGATTCTAGAGTACTATAAAACTCTTTTATATTTTTACTTTACAGTTAATATCTACTTATTTTCATATTTTTAATTACTCTTAAAATAATTCTATTTATCTGCTAAATTACAAGTAGAAACAGTAGAAATTTGTGATACTTTTTTGGAGGGTTAAATTTCTTACCGATGAGACATTTAAATTATCTCATGGTTTCTTTTATTAACACATTGGAAGTCTTTTAGACTAAAATCAAAACGTTAACTGTGTTTTCAAAGCATTTTGTTTCAATTGTTCTGCGAAAGTATTTAAAATTTCTTTGTGTTCGTTATGCGTTGTTATTTTTGTAGGCTGTCTGTTATATGTTCATAATAACAAAATGGGAAATAAGTGAAAATGTGTTATTATACTGAAAATTTTACCACTATTTAAAAATATAGGTAAGATCAAGTAGGTGGGTTTTGTTTTGCTTTTACTATAAACAAGTACCCCAGCGTTACCATGGTAACCGGAATATTTCGATAGGTATGAAGGGGAGGGACAAAAGTTACAATTAAAATTTTTTGTTTAAATTTAAAGTAATGCTAATTGGTTTAATTAGCGAATTTATCCATATTTTGACGATACGATTTATCTGCTATAATAATAAAATGAAAAAGTTATTATTATTATTTTAATTGACGTGTTGATTTTATTGATGGAGTAGTAGGAATTCAATACAACTACTTCCATACTTTTTCTATTATAATTTTTAGTAGTAAACTTTAGCAAATATTCTTATTAAATAGTGAATACAGATAGATATCTGCGTTCACTATAAATTGGAAGAAAAGTATTCACGGAATCATCTTTCCTTTTATTCAAATATTTTAATTATTGTTCTTAAATTATAGCTTATAAGGCAACTTTACGGGATTGCTTTGTATAATACGAGAGCAATGATTCCAATTTTTAAAAAAATAATTTAATAATACAGCGAAAAGAATTCCATTTTAAATCAGCCAACTGTTAAGATCAATTAATTGGTGTCTTTTTTTTAATTACTTGAAAGTTTAAAGCTTTTCGATAAAGTTCAAGATCATTACATTTTTTTAATCTCTTTTTCTTTTATATTTTATTTTCATTTAAGAAAATTGAAAGGACGTAAATTTTATGTAAGATTCTGAAATTTGAAAGTGTAAAACAAATACGCGGTTAATTTCAATAATATTTTTATTTTTTGTTTATATAACAGTTTCGGCTTATCAACAGTCTTTAATGGTATGTTCCTGTACTTTAGGATTAATAATCCATCTTCAGGAACATTGTAGTGTTATAATTATTTACTTCATATATCATTAATTATATTAACTTGAATTTCAAAAACAAATGTTTTTAATTAATTTTAATTTGTAAGTATTATAACACATTAATTTTCTGAGGATGGATTACTAATCCGAAAGCGCTAGAACATTTAGAGATTGTTATAAGTGGAAATTATTATATAAATGAATTATATATCAATACCAACCATGATTACTAAAATTAATTTTATATTTTTGTTAATTTATTCCTTAATTATATAATTCATGAATGATGTTATTAAAAGTTTTCCCCTTTTTTTGACATCGTAGATGTATAATTTTTTTAAATTTTAATGTCTTTTTCATATCGTTTGCATTGATAGAAAAATCTCAAATATAGTACTATCTTACCATGAAAATCCAGAAGACCTTTATTGAGAATCGAACTCAGGATCTTCAGTCTAGTTTTATTATTAATTATTACTGTAGTATTATTATGATTTTAGATGAAATTATTATTTGTTCTTGATTCAAATCTCGGTATAAAACTTTGTAAAATTTTTCATTCTCTACGAAATTCATCTGCCATAAAGTGACTGTAATTTAGATATGTCTGTTGCTGCTCTTACAATAAATAAATAAATATTATTATTTTTTAGGCCAGCCACCTCTCTGGCGAAGTGGTAGCGTTCTATTTTTCATCTGGATGGTTCTGGATTTGAATCCGTTTGGCCATCTGTAGTTTTATCATAAACTTTGATTAGGTGTAAGTCTGTTATATTACGATTGTAATGTAACAATCAGACTATAGGAATCTTAAGTGTGAGTAAAAAGCTCTTTTTTTAGAAAGCATACAAACAGCTATCCATTTTCTCTGATTCGAATCACGCCAAAGTTGGCGAAAATCAAGTATTATTCAGTGCTACTAGTGTCTTTTTCATTTTTGTTGATTATAAGGGCTGCCCGGTTAATGAGCATCGGTACTCTCAGAGAAAATATGAAGTGTAGTTAATTATAAAAGTCATGATTTGTTTGATGTCTGGCCACCAGATAAAAATGCAGTATAGTTTAAAGTAATAGTGATAAACAGTAGGATTAATTTGTCAAACTAAAGCTATCATTTTCCAGTGTAATTTCCTTTTAAAAGTTTTTTTTGATAACTTATCAGTTGGAAATAAATTTAACAATAAATAGATCGGATAATTTTCATTTGTAACGCTAGGTCATTGAACCAGATATAGAAGTTATTCTGGTGTGTGGAAGTTTTTATCGTTGCACCAAGATTTAACGAACGTAATTTGTATTTTGAAATTTAAATATTGCGCAACTATGCAACAGTAAGGTATAAATTTAAATTGCAAAGATAGCGTTCTAAAATCAATGTTTACGTGACTTTTCTTAACTTAACTTTAGAAGAATTAAGAAAAATATTGTTATTAAAAGATGGTGTTAATTTTTTAATTGTAATAAGTAATCTTTGTTAAAAATGTGTTAAGTTCTTCAGTTAACTAAGAACTACAGTAATGATATTTAAAAACAAGCAGAATGTAAGAAAAAAATTAATGTTAAACTCCTCGTTATATTTTATTTTTATTCAATTACATCCACGAATTTATTAAAAGATAAATAAACTCTTTTATGAAAAATGAGGATGGTAAATATATGATTTCTCAAAGCGGGATTTTCTAGCACAAAAGTGGCTATTGGGGGCTACAAATAATAAATAATATTTTTTTTAAATATTCCATATTTTATCAACATTAGCATGTACTCGTTCATTCACAGAATATGATTGAAGAATTTGGTACTTTATTCATGAAAATTTAATTCTGGTATATGCAGTAAAATCCATATTCAAAGCTCTTTTTTATTAATTTAAATTGTAATACTGTATTTGCTTTTTTCTTTTGTTGTAGTTTAATACCAATTCTGTATTATCTCTCTGAATCTCCTGTGATCTGATATAAAATCATAAACAATTTATATAAATTCTCTTTATAATAATTTTTTCATGTATTTAATTCTTAAATAAGTTCAAATGTAATTATTTATTAATTTTCCAGTAACAACATTCTAACCCCCCCCCCCCCCCCGTAGGGAAGACAACCTCCGCCACCCCCTCCGTTCTGAGCCATTATGGGCTTTACCGGAGATCATCTTCGAAACCTGGGCTTTTGACATATTCCAGTCCGCCTCGGTCAGGATGCAACAGTCATTAACTAATTCCAGTTATAGATACTCGTACTCCTTTTATTTTTTTACAAAAAATAAATTTCGTAGCATGTCAAGCCTGATTGGGATTCGAACTTAGAACTTTACAGATGAAAGGCAGAGACGCTACCACTCCACTGTACTCCGTGGCCAGAACAGTTTACAGGTGCGGTATTTAACATTACTCATTTTGAAAGGACGATAACTTATTTACTGTACACAACAATAAATCCAATTTAAACATGTTTAAATAAGTCAGACTCTTCAATCCACAAAACAAGGCTTCGCATCGTGAATACAAGGATTTGGAAATATCCTAAATGAAAGTCAAGGTATTCTTGTCAAATTCCTGGTACACTTACCATGACGCGAAGTAAAATGTCCTGCGTAACATCAGAAATCTCCGGCCGAACTGCATTTAAGGCTTTTAACGTTAGGGAGTGTGCGAGTCAAATATTCAAATATCTCTTAAAAAAATAATCTGCTGCATTTAATTTTAGTAAATGGGAGGGGTATTGAATGTCACCAAACCGACATAGAAGTCGTCGAAGAATCCAACAAATAGAGTTCAATGTGTCATACCGTTTTGTGTCGTAGTTTTTTTTTTTAACCTCCGGGACCACCGTTAGGTATTGCTTCAGAGGATGAGATGAATGATTTGTAGCGCGTGAAAATGCCATATCTGATGAGAATTGGGACCTCCGGATGATAGGCCGAGACGCTACCACTCGAGTCACGGAGGCCGACATGCAGTATGAGTTTTTTTCTCATAGGTAGCTATTAGCACCTACAGACGCGCAACGGTTTGTGCGTAGATTCATGGTCAATTTGCATCTTTTGTACGGGTAAAAATGCAAGATATGGTGTACAATTTGTCGCTATACTTAAACCAAAAAAAATTCTAGTATTGGGAATGCCGCCGCATATATCAACGTGGATTACTCTTAAAAGACTGTTGTCACAAGGTTGGTATTTTCAGGACGGTGTTTCGACGAATGCAAGCTTTATAATAAACGGATCCAATCTTATGCCAGTGACTGATTATTTTTTTTGTCGATATAACCTCAACAATGTTACCGATCATGCCGCACGGATTTAATAGACTTGCTTAACAGGAATTATTCCACACAAAATATGCGATGCTGCACTGTTCAATAATTCATCGTTTACTGAATCCAAGATCCCATGAAACCCAACAACCGTTACCAGCAACTTTTCTTATAACCCGTAAAAACAGTGCAGCCTACTCATAATGGGTATAATTATTTTTATAATATATTTAATATTATACTTTTGAGTCAACTATCCGTAATTGTTATGTACGTTATTGTTACAGAACCTGTAATAATATGTATTTTGTGAAACCGATAACCCTATATTTCAGTTTGGTAAGAATGGCTTAAACCGTTCAGGTTTGTGTTTATTTAAAAGCTTTCTCTTTACTTCAATTCATAAAATTGAAATAATTCGTTTGATTCCTATTTCATGAAAATTGATGGAATTATTCTAGAGTTACAGCGGTACAAACAAAAAAATATACCGCCGAACACGCTACCCCCACCATCTGCGGAATTCGGATAGTAAATATTTTGTTCTCCAGTAGTAGCGGTTTGTATTATTATTACATTATATATTATTTTTTAAATAATTATAATTATCAGTGAGGTAATATTTTGTAATAGGTTTAAAATAATTTGTTTATTATGAGATGCATTACGTACTGCGATAATTTATCGATTTACACTAAAAAAATCGAAATATAATTTTCTTTTCTGTGAATTTTTAAATTCTTTTTGAGATATCAGTAGTGAATTGGGATAAATTCGATCTTTTCTTATAACGATTAATCGACTAAATATAATTTCGTTTCTTTGTTTCGAGTACTTAGCTCTTTCTTTAATCCCATGAGGCGGTGATCCTTTCACGTTGACTGGTATTGGTTTTTTTTGTCTTTTCTACTTTCGTTTCAGGTTATCCTGTTACTCATTTTAGTTTTCACTTTAAAACTGATTTATTTAATGTAGGATCATAAATTATACTTACATTTTGTTTATTATTATTAATCAGATCATTTATTTCAAACTGAAGTAAACTACGGCAACAACTAAAATATTTTAATTATATTCTATTTTTGTTTCAATATTATACATTATACGGATGTCTTTTCCATCGAAAATGGAATAAATGTAGCAACTGGATCCTAGGTAGCCTGATTAAAGGTTTTTTTTAATTAAAAATAAATTTTGATATCAGTTCTTTTTTCAATATTTTTATTTATAATCGCATCAACAGTTAGATTCATTACTCACTTATCAGTGTAATTTAATTTTACCGATAAATGTGTAGTCTTGAATAAACTCTCCTCGACTATTCCTGAGATGTGTGCTTAATTGAAACCCAGCTACCTAACAACACAGGTATTCATTATCTAGTATTCAAATCCGAACAAAAGCAAAACTTTATTTGGATTTGAACCTGAGAACTCTCGACTTCAAAATCAGCTGATTTACGACCAGTTGGAGCACTAGGTCAACCTGGTAGGTTAACAATCAGTTTTGTAGTATTATATTTGTATTACAAATTATTTATGACGTATTATTTATTTATGAAATATTATTGTTATAAATTGGATTATTATAAATTCAATTCATTGTTGGGTTCTCAATTCAACTCGTATGTGTTAATTTTTTGTATTTAAATTTAATCTTCAATTCAACGATTTGTCTTTTTTTATAGATGTTGAACTTAAATTTTTTTCCGATAATTTAAGTGGAAGTTTTATATATATATTTTTTATTTATTTATTTTGTCTTCTGAAACGAATAAACGTAAAAGTGAATATACAACACAAAAGGTTTTTGAAGTTATTTTTAATTTTTTCCCATCTTCATTCTTTATTATTGGATTGTTTTAAAGTTATGATATGCATAGTACTAAAATAAAAGCGAAATTTAAAAATAATGCCAAGAAAATTTCCAAAAACTTTTAACTTTCTATTTTATTTGAATGTATAGATATAAATTTGTGTTAATAAATACGCATATTATCCCTTTCCAGTACACCCTCAGTATTATTCTATATCATTTCTCTTATTTTTATCAGATTCCATGTTTCTCACCTTTTGCCTTTCTTGAAAATATTTTTTTTTTGTGTCTAGGCTAAGCCATATTTTAATAAAAATTTAAGTATAATATACTTTAAAAATAAGCGGGGTCTTTTATCCCATACGGTTGTTGTTTACGTTACGTATTATATTTTATATTTTTTGGAGGTATTTGAAGAGAAATTATAAATATTATCAAATCAAACTTAATCTATGGTCGCTTCGCTCGCTAATCAAGGTTAACGAGCGTAGTCTAAGTTTGGTTAGATTATATTTATAATTTCTCTGCAAATACCCACTGATTTGGAAGAAACAATATAAAATATAATACGTAACGTAACGTAAAAAAAAAACTATTGTAGGGAAGACAGAAAAGACACAATAATCCCCCCTTAATAAGTTGCTTTTGGCTATTTCCTAATAATATGGCGTAGACTTAAATGAGTCTAAATGTAAAAAACAGTTACAGTATGTTCTGTGATTTCCGCAGAACACACGTTGTTCCATAGCACTGAGTGTGATGTGCAGCGTGTGAAAGCATGTTTAGTAAAAGTAGGTGTCAGTCTGGAGGAGTTAGTGGGATAAATGCCAGTATCGACCGATAACTAGAAACACGTGGAGGATTTCGCTGTGAATGTCCTGCACAGTAAGGACGCAGAAGGCATAGGGCTTTTTAGCTGGGGTAGGGCGGATAGCCCCAGCCTGGAGGGCCAACATGCTCAGGTGTGTTGGTACCGATGAACGATTGGGGACTCCTGGGGTCTCTATGCTTACGATAAATGAAAAGACCGAGATCCGGCTGTGAGTGGGGTGCCGGGAATGAGATAGTCGGGTCCATCTGGTTCCCCTGCCCGGTGGTTAGAGGCAGGCGAAAAAGTTAAGACCGATTCCCGGTCACTGGGGGGAAACAACATTGTCGGGCCCGGTTATCCCTTCCTGGAGATTTGAGGCAGGCACGTGTTAAAAGATCCAACCGGGGGGGCTGACCTACCATGCCGTACTTACTGCCGGTAGGTGGGGAGGCCCCTTAAATTTAATAGGACACTCCCCTGGGCTGAGCTTTACTTAATTGTATGTCCGGCCCAGGGGAGTAGGGAAAAAATCTAAAGAACCCACCGGGTTGGTCTAGTGGTGAACGCGTCTTCGCAAATCAGCTGATTTCGAAGTCGAGAGTTCCAACGTTCAAATCCTAGTAAAGGCAATTACTTTTATACGGATTTGAATACTAGATCGTGGATACCGGTGGTTGTATCAATTAACCACACATCTACAAAATGGACGACCTGAGACTGTACAATACTAGACTTCACTTACACTCATCCTCATCCACATATCATCCTCTGAAGTAATATCTGACGATGAATCCCGGAGGCTAAACAGGAAGAAGAATTGAAAAGAAGTTTTTTTAATTTGTAGTACATATTTTATGTCTCTTTTATTATTTTTTTTTTTTATAGATTATTTTTAGTAACACTGCTTATCTTTTTAATAAATATTTATTTATTATATTTCTTTATTTTATAAATACATAACTTTTTATTAAAATTAATTAATAAAGATATAAAATCATAATTTCTAAAGGTAGCACAAAAGGCTTAAAATGTGCTTTGACTTTATCAAACTGTCAAACTTATTATTAATCTCTACTCTTATGTTATTAAGTTGAAAATTACAGATTGTATGTCGACTTACCTAAGTTTACATCTTTACGTTAATAAGTTTCGTTAAGTTGATTAAACCATATTGTAGGATATGATTAAATTTTACCGAATTAAAAATTATTTTGTTATATATGCATTTTATAATTTTTAGTCAAAAACAAAATAACAAAGATACGCAATATTTCAGTAAAATAAGATAGACTTCCGTTTTCACGTATGAAGGTTTTCTTTGTTACAAATTTATGAATACTAAACGTTGTTTTAGTCATGCGCCGAGTCATGACGTTTAGTAAAGATATCTTTTCATATTTTTTTGATTGCTTTTGTAGTTGTATATTCAAACTCCTTATAATGTTTTCCAAAAATGTAATCCGAAAATCAAAAACCTTCTACAATAACCTTAACTCCGTATCAGGAATTAAATTTTCTACGGATTTCTTTAAGTCCGACCATGGCCTTTTTTTGATTTATTTTTTTAAGGTCAGCCAAGGGATGGTATTTACTGTTTAGGGTATTCATTAATAGAAATAACTGATGTTTTGTCTACGAATTACTAACAATATATTTTTTTTGTCGTACGTTTGTGTTTCGTAAAAAATTGAAACAAATGAGCCAATCATGTGGTTTTCTTTGTCGAATGTTGCAGCAGGCAAATACAGTAGAGATAGAATAAAATTAGAAGAACGGATCCTGAATTCTGATCTAAGAATAATTGAACCATTAGCTATCTCTGACGTATAACATTTACAGGGGACTGGTTGGTTCCCTTTAACAAAGGAAGAAACGTCTTTTTAAACACCAAGGAAAACTTCTCAACGGCCGAAAGCTGTGACAGGGCTTGATGATTTTAATATCGTTGTTATCTGTAATTCAGTGTACCACTTTTATATTTCAGGAAAGTATTTACCTTCGGTTAACAAAGTATTCAAAAAACAGGATGATAATGTGTTTCACGGTTTAATCCGATCATTACATCGAATTCTTAAAGCGATAGGGTTTAAATGGACTGGAATTCCCTCTAATACGTCCGTATCGGTTGAAAGGTCTGATATTCAATACCAAAAATTTAAGTATTTACAAAACATTTCTGAATTCAGAAAAGAAAATCGATCAATAGTTTCTGTAGATGAGATGTACATCCATAGCAATCATTTGCAAAAAAAAAAAAATTTGGGTTGGAAAGTTTAATAAAGCAGAATGTTTGAAGAACTCTATTAGTAAAGTAGGACAACAATTTTGCATGCACGAAGAATGATGGGATTTATACCGGCTTCTCCGACGATGTGGAAATCAAGTAGTATAGCAGGGGATTACCACCATGATATGAACAACGCTAACTTCTCTAAATGGAATCAAAGCAATTTTCCTCATAATTACCTGAAAGCTGGCCTCCGTAGCGCGAGTGGTAGCGTCTCGGCCTTTCATTCGGAAGTCCCGGGTTCGAATCCCGGTCAGGCATGGCATTTTCACATGTTACAGAAATTATCATTCATCTCATCCTCTGAAGTATTACCTAACGGTAGTCCCGGAGGTGAAAAACAAAAAAATAAATACCTGAAAACTCTGTAATAGAGTTTTTAGGTAGTTTCCACTCCTAAATGTCATTGAACTGATGCGGGGAGATGTGAAAAACTAGGTTGGAAAGTCAACGTAACCTTCATGTACGAAGACATTATTAAACTTTTTATGGGTAAATTTAGTTCTGTTGGGCCTGAACAATGAAACGAAAAATTCATAATCGCTTACGATGTGAAGATAAATATAAAGTAGACTAGTTATTTTATAAAATGAAGTAGAATCTTTTATAATATGATTAGACGAAAATAACAACACAGTAGTATCTACGACAGCGATCCGGATGCTAATGCTGAAACTATGAGTGGAATAAAGGAGTTATTTGTCAGGTGGTAACTTATTTTTTTTTAATTTTTCTTAGAAGTTAAATCAGAGATCTCTCAGTATTGCATTGGACTAAATATTTATAGTAAAGGTGCAATCCTATAATATTTTCCTATAAAATAAGATAAATAAATATTATTAATAACGAAAAATTATTAATAAAAATTAATGAATATTATAAACATCGAAACTTCACACCGACAGTAGGAAAGGTCTACTAACTATTGAACTGACCTGTACGCCCTCTGTCTCACGACATGCCAAGTGAAATGCCTACAGTAGGTACATCTTTCACATATTAAATTGAAATCTTACAATATTGTATACAGTTGGTTGTATATACATATATAGATATTGTATAATGAATAAATGGATTTGGATTGGTTAACAAATATAGGTTTTTATGCTTGCTGGATATAATAATGGTGATATTTTTCTCTTTTGTGATTGATCAAAAGTAATTGTTGTGTGGATGATTCTCAGTCTTTGTGTCTGATAAAATATTAAATTTTGGATAGTATATAATGTAATGTTAGAAGCATTCAGGGACGGTACCTCTTTTATCCGTCAAAATTTGCTGTATTCCAATTGGGAAATTTTATTCTCACCTTATAATTGATTGAAAAACAAGAATTATGATTGGTTGGAATTTATTTCCTAATAATTGGTCTGTACCTATTACAGTTGTGATTGGTGTGAAGTAGTGACTTTTTGATTGGTCCGTTTTCGTGCTTGTGATTGGTTTGGAAAATACGGTGTTCTGATTAGTTAGTTACTGAAGTAATCTTTGGGGGCGGTGAAACTTAAGTGTAATTTGCGATATGGAAGGATGAACGTGTATTGGCTTTGGTTTAATTTTTATCGGCTTTGCTTTGGGAGGATTAGAATCGTGTTTGGTTCGTATTTCATTTTTTTCACACGTGAAGTGTCTGTTAAGGACAAATTTTAAATAAATTTTCACCAAATTTCATAATTATAAAAAAACCAGTAAATGCCGGTATTTTAAGTTTACTTGTTTTTACTTTAGCCTCTGCCAGTAAAACTTTCATACAAAAATTAACTTTTTATTCATTTATTTTTACGATTACCCGTTAAAATATACTTGCATTTGAAAAGTAAAATGATGTAACGTATCTTGAACATGACCTGATTGGAAATTTTACAAGGGTTGAATGTTCACTAAAAAATTTTATTAATTTAAATATTTTATCCAATTTATTTCAGATTATGACTTTCAGAACTTATCGTCCAATTCGTTATCACCTTTATTTTGAATATAAAAACCATAACATTTGCAAATGATCTGTAGTTTTTAAATAGAAATTTATGAGGTAGTGTTACTGTATTTACAAAAATGTCTATGTATGTTAATTAATAAAACAATAATATTAGCTTGTATTATTTTATAATGAAAACAAGCATTTTTTTTTTGTCTTTAAGGGCATAACGAGATCTTGCCTTAATTCTTCTTGTGACAAAATTTTTTCAAGAAAATGATCACTAAAATTTTTCTGCGGGGTTTACCCATTAAATTATTCAGATTTCTTGTCTAATTGGGATGGAGTAGAATATAAACAGAGAATGATTGTTATAGCATGATAGTCTCAATTAAAAAAACAAATTGTAAATGAAAATAAGTAGATTAATAAATTCGGTAATCATAGAAATTGATATTTAACGTAAATTGTTTCCGTAAAAAAATATAACATTTACTAATCCACCAAGTACAGAATAAAATTAAATTAGTCATGATGACACTTCCCATATATCATTATATATACACAACAGTACTTTCACGATTTTCTCGCATCTTCAGTGGATCCAATCTTTTAATTGTTCACGTAAAATTACATATTATAAATACACAACATTAACAAAATAAATTCTTGATAAATACAAGAAGAAAAATACAATATAAACTTCTGTTTTATTGTATATATCAAGAATTTATTTTGTTAATGGTGTGTATTTGTAATATGTAATGTACGTGAACAATTTAAAATTGAATCAATTGAAGATGCGAGAAAATCGTGAAAGTACTCTTGTGTATATGTAATGATATATATAAGGTAAGTGTCATCCTACTAATTTTATTTTATTTTA
Source organism: Lycorma delicatula (assembly GCF_047948215.1). Lineage (NCBI taxonomy): Eukaryota > Metazoa > Arthropoda > Insecta > Hemiptera > Fulgoridae > Lycorma > Lycorma delicatula. Next base: position 125,394,742 of record NC_134459.1, on the reverse strand, counting down.
TGCTTGATGGATCAAGTTATTTGTTTATATTTGTGTAATAGTACAGAAGAATATAAGTCTTAAAATTGACTTCAAAAAAATGATTATTTACTATAATGTTGACTGCATAATGTAGAGTTGACGACTTTAATGTCAATTTACCTACCAAAGGTACATGCAATTTCTTATTAGCTCCTAATGTAAACTAATATTTTAATACCGATTGACATACATATTTCTAGTCAGATTCGTAAATTAAATTTTTTTATTCTGGGAAAAAACATAGGAGTAAGTGAAACTATATTAAAAATATTATAAAGTAATATTTCTTCTACTAAGATAATTAGCAGTTTCGTTAATATACCTTAATTGTTACTGACCGATCTCCAAGTAAAACTATATATCGCCATCATCCTGTTTGTCCTGTTATATAAACGTACCTAGACTAGTGATTACTAAGTCGGGCTGTGTTAGCCGGCCGGAATGCAAAATTTCCAGGTACTATTTCCTACCTCTCGTGATTCTTTAGTAAAAACTAAATACTCCGTTGTACCATAGTGTTCAGTCTACACTTTGATCTTAGCCAGGAGGCCGAGAAGCGATAGTGTTCAATCTCAACATTTACGTTTTTCTGACATGACCTTGTGTATCGACCAACGTTACTTTCCGGTGAAAAATACAAATTAAACACCGTTTTATGCCGTTCGGTTTTTTCGACTCTTAAAACAAATAAGTGAAACGAATTATAAATATGTAAATTTAATTCTCAGCTCAGAGAATATGCATAACATATTCGTTCGATGAGATATCGCTGTTGCGTTTAAAAGAACTTAAAAATTAAATTGATAATACGTTAATTTATAGTTTGGTTCTTTTAAAAAGTATTAAATCTATAGAATCTAAATATAAGATAAGAATCCAAAATGACAGAAAAACTAACTTTCTAATAATTGAAAAATTCAAATTATTCCATAGAACCGCCAAATATTAACTTAGCGTATGTAGCGTAAATAGAAGTTAGAGATATAAATTCAACCCACCGGGTTGGTCTAGTGGTTAACGCGTCTTCCCAAATCAGCTGATTTGGAATTCGAGAATTCTAGCGTTCAAGTCCTAGTAAAGCCAGTTGTTTTTACACGGATTTAAATACTACATCGTGGATACCGGTGTTCTTTGGTAGTTTGGTTTCAATTAACCACACATCTCAGGAATGGTCGAACTGAGAATGTACAAGACTACACTTCATTTACACTCATACTTAATATCATCTTCATTCATCCTCTGAAGAATTATCTAAACGGTAGTTACCGGAGGCTAAACAGGAAAAAGAAAGAAAAATAGATATAAATTCACGAATGGTCGTTGGGTTCACCTCAAATGGCTGCCATAATTAAAATTCTGTAATAATCATTACGCAATAACGGTGTAAGCTGTCAAGTTGGTTCAAACGTACTAATGTAAGATTTATTAAATCGCATAAAATATATAAATATCAATTTTGTAAATGAAATGTAACATCCTAAAATGGCAAAAAATTTTATTTGTTAATAATTCCAAAAAGATTATATGGCAAAACACAAGATAAATAAATTATATGAACTTAGTGTAAGTAGAAATTAGAGATAATAACTATTAGAAATGAATTTAATAATTGAAAGAAGAGTAATAATATGAGTGTTCGTTACCAACGGAAAGTCTTAGTAGACTTTCCATTGGTAACTTATTTTATCTTAAATTTTTCAACTAATCTCCTTGAATTTTCACTTGAAATTACTTTGATTATCAGGATTATATCAGGCTATTTATCATTATATTATAAAATCCAGCGTTGGATTGTACGATATTATATACTTACTGCTTACATTACGGCAGAAAATGAAAAAAAAAAAATTCAAATCTATACAAACATTATACATGTCGGCTTAATATTTTTTTACCTAGGTTACCTGGAAAAAATGACAAACAAAAAAAAAATTCCAAATAAAAGTTTTTACTTCCTTGTACGAAGGAAAGGAAGTATTGTGATCGCGAAAAATTTCGGTTTCCAGATTTCAACGGAAATATCCGTTTTGACCATTCCTGAATCCATTTTGACTAGTTTCAGCGTGACGTCTGTACGTACGTATCGATCTCGCACAACTCAAAAACCCGTAGGGTTTTAAAAAAGCCGTAGGATGTTAAAATTTTGGATTTAGGACTGTTGTAATATCTAGTTGTGCACATTCTCTTTTGATTGCAATCGACAACCAAAAGCATTGTAATCCTTTTTGGATTGCAAATCCAAAAAAATTGATATTTGGACTTTTTTTTAACTGCTATAATAAGCCCTCATTGAGATCTTTTCAACGATATAACATAAGTGATACTTATTTTCATTGGTTGCAAAGTTATAGCCAAATAAGATATTAATTAACACTTAACTAGCCACGCTCTTTTTATAACATTACTAGTCGCGTCGAGTCACCATGACCCGAACATTCGTAAATTAAATTAATACTACATTATTCGAATTAAAAAGAAATGAACACTTATATTCGAAAAAGAAACTATTTTTTATTCAAATAAAAATAAATATCTCCTTGTTTAAAACAAAATAATTTAAAAAAAACCGAAATTACAAAACCTTGTAAAAAATAAAGATCTTCATTTTAGTGAACTTTGCTGGCGTAAAAATTCCCGATTGATTATTGAACACAAACTTACAACACATCTGTAAATATGTTTTCAAATAAATATATTTGAACTGAGCCGAACATCTACAAGTAAACAATGCACAATTTACCCTTGTGTCAAATTTATGTCCTGAACAGTACATTTGTATATATTTTTTCTTAAATTTATTATTTCAGAGTTAGAAATTCTTTATTTCAAACACTAACATTTATCACGATCTTTACAAATAAAAGAAGTGTGATTTTTAAAAATATGGTGCCCACATTTCACACAAACAATATTGCATTTATTGTCCTTGGTGCTCGAGCAAAGATGACAGCGTTTACGTTTCCTTCCAACTTCCACATATCGCTCAAGTTTTTTTTTGATTTCCGGAGTGAGATACCTTTTAACAAGTAAATTTTTTACTGAAATATGGCCTAAATTTTTAAGAAAATATGTCGCAATAGTGTAACACAGCTAGTCGCGTCGGGTCAAATAGCTTATTTTTTTACTTATATTACACAAATTAGGGAAGCTGGATACTGACTGATAGAACGGATTACGATAGAAGATTAGCAGGCTTGCCAACCTAACCCACCGGGTTGGTCTAGTGGTTAACGCGTCTTCCCAAATCAGCTGATTTGGAAGTCGAGAGCTACAGCGTTCAAGTCCTAGTAAAACCAGATATTTTTACGTGGATTTGAAGAAAGATATTTGATCGTGGATACCGGTGTTCTTTGGTGGTTGGGTTTCAATTAACCTCACATCTCAGGAATGGTCGAACTGAGAATGAACAAGACTACACTTCATTTACACTCATACATATCATCCTCATTCATCCTCTGAAGGATTATCTAAACGGTAGTTGCCGAAGGCTAAACAGGGAAAAGAAAGAAAAAGGCTTGCCAACCTAATACCATTGAGGCAAATATTAAACTTTAAATATAAAATTGTGTCTCGGGTGATATAGACCTAATGCGACCAGTTAAAAGGTTAATGAAATATTTGGATCTTACAAGGCAACTGTTCGGATCAGACTTCATCTCATTTTTGTAACTTTTTTTATTTAAATATATTGATTTATTAATAATTATTAACCTTTGATTGAAAAAATGTTTACAATAAATAATTCAATCAACCAATAAAAAAAAATAAAAAAAATAAATATATGAAAAAAGGCAGAAGTATAAAATACAATTTTATATACTTTTCATTTTAAACCAAAAATTTTTACAGAGGTTAATAATTATTAATAAATCAATAGATTTAAATAAAAAATAAAAAAGTTAAAAAAATAAATAAACGTATATGAAATCGATTCGAACCGATGTGTCCATGGTTGCGGATCCGACACGTTCTCAATTACACCACGAAACTATTAGAGCGACGTGTAACAAAATTAATATATAAACTAATATAAAATGCTGATAAGGACACCACAAAAAAATGTGACGCAGTATAATGTGGTGTCGATTACAGTGGAATTGTGTAACTGTCCATTTTATTAAAGAAGTGGAGGATCGTATCTCACTTTCAAATGAAATAAGTTTAGATAAGGTGCAGCAAAAAATGTGTATATGTAATTTAATAGGCGTACAAGGAAGTTATGTGGTGTCCACATCAGATTTAAAAAAAAAAAAGAATCGAACTCGGTTGATGCAGTAAAAAATTAAACGTTCTGGGATAAAGATCAGTGATAATTTGTAGCAAAATCATTAATAGAATACAAAACAACATTGCCAATAAAAAAAATGCAACCAATTTTAGCTGATATAATGAGAGAAGCAGGACTGGGAAAAGACTGGACAAAAATTGTATATTGCCTTATACTGCAATAATGTAAAAAAGTACTACTTAAAATTAAAATGATTTTTTTTTTTTTTTTAAATACAAACTAAAGTTACTGTGACTACATTCAGAAAACTTGCCTCCGTCTTCGGGAACGCGAAGGAAGATTAACTAAATTTACCCTCATCTTCGAAATTTCTTTCTCATCGAAAGAGAAGGCCTTTTAATTTTTTTTAAAAATAGAATATTTATAGTTTAGGCGAACTAAAAGAAAGAGTGAAATTACAATTTTTCATTATGTATCTGTGTTTCACTATAATTGTGTAGGTGTTAATTTTTTTTTTATGGATTACCGAAAATTAAATATTTTTCGTACGTTATTGATTTTTCAGATTACAGGAATTAAATTTAGCCCGACAGGAATTGGGTAACTTAAGAGATTTCTTACTGTTTTTATTGCGTTATTATTATTGTTGTGTTTTTTTATTTCATTTTTTATCAGACTTTCTATAAATTTTAACTTGTTTGCTTAAGTACTTATCCTATTATGCCTTTCAATAATGAATTAGATGATTTGATAGCGTATGAGTGCTACGATACAATAGAAATAATTTTTTATTTTACTCCTCAACTATATTTTAACCATAAATATGACCTAATAACAAAAAATTTTGATGATTTTTTTTTTACTAAATAGTAGTAAAGTTAAGTTTAAAATGATTAAATTGACCGAAACTTGGATCGTTGATGACATTGAATTTAATTTCAGTTTAGAAGGTTATAACAGTCATTCAAAATAATAAATTCACAAAGAATGACGGTATATGTTTATTTATAGATAAAAATATTAAACTCGAGATAATGAAAGTAGTTATAAAATGCAAATTCAGTTGGTATTAATTTTAGAATTGATAATGGGAACCGTAAACTGATTGTCATTTATCGATCGCCTTCGCAAAACGTACATTTTTGCCTGATTAACCTTGATGCTTATCTACAGAAAATAAAGACGGATGATACCGTAATTTTAATAGGGGATAGGATTTAAATATTCTTGAGAATACTAACGTGATGAATGAATTTCTTAGTATTATGCAACTATATGGATTTAAATCATATATTAACAAACCTGCACGATTAAAAAACAGTCTCAATGGCGAAATGCAGTCGACCAGCTGTATCGACTACATTTTCTTTAAAAGTGGGTTCCTTTGGGCAGAGTGGTGTGATGGGAGCGATCCTGAAGACTGCTATCTCTGATCATTACTGTACTTCATTTCATATAAAACTTACAAACTTTGTAAAACAGAAGACAACAACCGATAATATTATCAGTAAAATAAATTATGAGAAACTTAAATCTAGTTTAGATAAAGAAAACTGGAACGAAGTATGCAATAATAACACTGATACTGTAGATACATTAATAGCGAATTTTATTAATAAATTTACTGATTACATAAATAAACAGATTATTAAAATATCACATAAAAATTAACCACCAAAACAGTGGATTACTCCGTGCGGCAGCTACTATGAAAGAAAGAGATAAAATGCACCATAAATTATTAAAACAACCTATTAATACAAAACTAAAAGATTATTGTAAGAAATATGGGGACACATTAAACAATATAATGGAGAAAATTTATTGTTTTGATAATAAGTTCCAACTAAATAAAAACAATTTTAAGAAAACGTGGGAATGTATTTATAAAATATTAGATATGAAAAAAAATTATACAACCGAAAATTGAACCTAATAAATTAAATAAATACTTTACAAATATAGGAGAAATTTATGTAAATGTGATGCTAAAAAAATACAAATAACTTAAATCTGCCTCTTTCGTTAACCCCACCTTTATTTTTTCCCTGTTTAGTCTCCGGAACCACAGTCAGGATTACTTCAGAGGATGAATAAAATCTCAATACATGAGATTTACATGTATTGAGTGTAAGTGAATTGTATGTAATCTTGTACAGTTTAAGGTCGACAGAGGTGGTTAATTGAAATCCAACCATCAAAGAACACCGGTATCCACGATATAGTATTCAAATCCGTATGAAAGTAATAACTGCTTTTACTAAGATTTGAACCTTAGAACTCTCAACTTCAAGATCAGCTGATTTGCGAAGATGCGTTCACCACTAGACCAACCCGGTGGGTTAACCCCACCGTCAGTTAATAGCCTGTTTCTTAACCCAACAAATATTACTGAAGTATTAAATGTATTAAAAAATAACTCGTCACCTGGAATCGACAGCTTTAATGCTTCTTGCTTAAAAGAAATAAGTAACTACGTAGTAAAACTACTTGAACACATAATAAATAGATGCTTTATTGAAGGTTATTTCCCTACTAAATTTAAAATACCCAAAATAATCGCAGTACATGAATCGGGAGATAAAAACAACCTGGAAAATTACAGACTTATAAGTCTGTTAAGTCTGTTTGTAACTTTTCCAAAATAATTGAAAAAAATCTTAAAAAACATAATAATAAAGTTTCTTGATAAAAATAACTTTATTCATAAAAATCAGTATCATTTTCAATCTGGAAAATCAACAAAAGATGCGGTTTTATATTTAACTAGAATAATTAACAACAATTTTAATAAAAATAATAAGACTACAGCAATATTCCTCGATTTAGCTAAGGCATTTGACACAATTCCTTACAAAATTTTAATACATAAACGAAATAACTGTGGTATTCGAGGACCAGTAAAAGAACTGTTTGAAAACTAGTTTAAATGTAGAACTCAAATTCTGATTTTAAATAATATCGGTTATAACAGAAAATCCTCAAACTTCGGAATGCTACATGGTACTGTTCTCTCGCCAATACTTTTTCTAATGTATGTCAACAATCTTTTAAAACTGAATCTTCCTAACAGTACTATAGTATCTTTCTTTGATGACAGAGTTTGGTTTTTTCGGGTGAGACGTGGGATGAAATATATAAGAGCTACCCATGGATTACTTATGGTAAAATCTTGGTTTGAAAGCCATATTCTTACGCTCAACCTAAATAAGACAAAATATATGTCATTCTCGCGCTTACTGAAACCGGCAAACGTGAATTTCAACTAAAACTACATACATATTCATTCAGTAAGTAATAGAGAAACGATACACAGTAACTGCCGTTGTTAGTCGGTAGACGAAGTCGTCAATAAAATATCTTGGAATAATATTGGGCGATCATATAGAGTGGAATGTCCATGTACAGTATTTAACATCAAGACTAAAATACCTTATTCATAATTTTTACAAAATAAACAAAATTAAAGATCTTGAAATAATATTTATATATTTTGTATATGCTCATTCACTTTTTCAATATCGAATCTAGATACGGGGTGGAACGTATGATACCCATCTTAATAAAATATTTATACTCCAGAAAAAACAGTTCTTGATAGACGAAGCTTATATCCCGGTACACATTTATTTGAAGAATTTAAAGTACCTACTTTGAGACAAATATATGTCAAGAAAGTAATACTGCACATAAATAAATATATAAATGAATTTGAATTTAAAAATACACCGTACAATACTCGTTCAACAGGAACAAATAATACCACATTCTTTTGCAAAATTAATTTTTTGCAAACATCAGTTTTCCTATTATGCCAGTATATTTTCTAAAAAAGTTCCCAATCACTTTAACGTCCAAATAATAAATAGTAATAATCTAATCAAAGATTTCTTTGATTTAGATGAATGGGTAAAACACATTATATATTTTAAATTACCAAATTGAAATAAAAATAAAATAAATATAATCCATTTTAATAACAATAAATTTTAACATATTATTACAAGTATAATGAATAGCATACAGCAAAATAAATTAATATACTACTTAACATTAAACAATTTATATATATAAAACTACGAATTTTTAAGTGAATGCTAAGGATGTTCAAATTCATAATACTATCAGTTGTCTTGACTTATAAGTATTTCTTATTGTTTTATCATATGTTATCGTATGTATTTTTTTATTTTTTATTTCTCCATTATGAAATTATTTTTTTCTCATTTTTTAGATTACGAATTTATTGTATTTTATTTGATTGATTTCAATGTAAATTTAAATAATTTTACATTCTGGTTTTACGTATTTTTTCTTTTAGTCTAATTTATTTAACTTAGGTTTTCATTTTGAATTTTTTATGTTTTTATTTAATTAAATATTATATTTTCCTCGCAAGAATAAATAAGAATATTGGTATGAATCCCTGGCCATTGCAGCATCCTCGGGAACGAAATAACTCTGCCAAGCTGATGAGGCTGCCAATAGAGTGGCAATAAATGGCCGCCGAGTAGAATTAACATGCGAGACTGACTTCATGAAAACAGTCCGTGTTAAACTACGTTCTCAGTGGAATAAATTCTGGCTGCTAAGTCCTCGTACGGTCTTACATAGCATCCAAGAGAACGTGTTAGAGAAACTTTTTATCCCAAGCAACAGAAGGGACCACCATGTCATCCAAACTCGGCTGAGGATTGGACACAAAGCTAACTTACGCCCATTTATTTGGCTCTCCTCAGCAGAACTGTGAGGCGTGCAATGTAAAATGGTCAGTTACCACTTGCTCATAGATGCCCAATCTTCGGAACTATTCGACAAAAATTAGAACTGGATTCAGATGTGAAGTCTATTATACCGGAAGGATTGTATAAAAAGACTGTTGGGGTTTTTCTCGGATGGAGAAGAAGAACGTTATTTAGCGGTTTTGCTTAGTTGTGTAATTTGGTTTGTGTTGTTTATTGCTTATTATTTACGATCATGTAGTTAGTTACATTTAAGTTGCTCATGACTATAACTGTTGATGCGACTATAAATAAAAGTATTAAAAAAAATTATAAATACAATATGTATATATACATATATTAGTTTTTTTTTTTTATTAGTCATACTGTTATAATGACAGTGAACTCGCGGCTGCCGCTCAAGGTTCTTTTGCTAGCAGCGTCAAGGATAAATGCTGAATAAAATTTTATATGTATTTTTCAATTGACAATAAATATTACAATTTACTAAAAGATTACAAATAAAAGAGGTTTCAGCTCATTTCAAATATAGAAGAAATCGACTCTAATACAGCATCGCAACTGATTACAGAATCAGTTTATTAAAAGTGACAGTTTTGAAAAATATACCTAAGAAATAAAAATTAGACAATGAGGAAACATATTTTATCAATAGTAATACAAAAGACTTAATTGTACAACAGTAGGAGTCCAGAATGTAACTGCCATTTTGAATTTTAATTTATTAAGTTTTTGGGAATAATTTTAATTGGAAGAATTCTAAAAGTTATCCCCTGAGCAGGAATATCTCTTCGATTGGTTAAACGTTCATATCATTATTATCTTTCTTGTAATAACTTTTATTAATCCAATTTACATGCGGCGTGCCTTACACGGTTAGTACAGTTAATATGTATTTTGATTTGAAAATCCTTACCTACTGATTGATGTTTTTTCCATAAGGTGATGAGGGAAGCTTAATTCCAGATTTTTAACATCCCCCACCCATAAATTTTTGAAAAACTCAGAAAGTTTTTGAAATGCGTTTTTCTCTGAATCTATGCATTTTAGAGAAAGGTTTTTCAAACAAAAAATGTACAGAACATTCTCCTCTACAATTAATGCGTTTGAAGTTATTATAAAAAACGTGTTTTTCGGTTTTTACTCCGGAAAAAGTTGTTTTTCGTCTGTATTGCATTTGGAAAAGTGTTAATCTCAAAAAAACAGACAACTTTTATTTAAACGACTTACCGTTTTGGAGCTGTAGCTTGTGAAAGTGTGAAAATGTTGTGAATTGGGCACGTGTTCGAAACCGGTCTAGTCGTTTACAACTTCAGCGCCACCTAGTATTTCAATTTCAAATTATAACTTAAAAAAAAATTAATGGTAGAGGAGAATGTCCTCTACATCTTTTGTTGAAAAAACTTTTCTCTAAAATGCATAGATTCAGAGAAAAACGCATTTCAAAAACTTTTTGAGTATTACGAGTTTTTCAAAAATCTATGGGAGGGGATGTTAAAAATCTGGAGTTAAGCTTCCCTCATCACTCCTAACGCATGGACAACAGATCAATCGGTAGGTAGGTAAGGATTTTCAAATACAGCCTATTTTGATGACAAATTGCCTGTACGGTTTCGGTAATTAGTTGTTTTTACATTAAATTTATGCTTTTATAATTTTCTAAGAAATGTTTTTTTTTAATTCTTAATTCAGTTTATATTTCTTTTTTTTGTTTATAGTCGCGTCAACGATAATAGTCGGCGATTTTGTTTTCCTGTTTAGCCTCCGGGAATCACCGTCAGGTATTACTTCAGAGGATGAATGAGGATGATATGTATCAGTATAAGTGAAGTGTAGTTTTGTACAGTTTGAGGTCGACCATTTCTGAGATGTGTGGTTAATTGAAACCCAACCCCAAAAAACACCGCTATCCCCGATCTAGTATCCTTACAAAAGTAACGAGTTAGTTACTTTAGTAAGTTACTAAACATTTTGTAAAGTACTTTTGTAGTTACTAAAAGTACTTTTGTAAGTACTTTTTTAGTTACTAGTGAAGGCAGTTGCCTTTACTAGGATTTGAACGTTGGAACTCTCGACTTCGAAATTAGCTGATTTGCGAAGACGCGTTCACTACTAGACCAACCCGTTGGGTCAGTCATTAGCAATTTCAAATGGATTTAAAATTACTAATGGAACATAAATAATTAGACAATAATCATCAAACATTGGATAACAAATTGGAACATGAATAACAAATATTGGAACATTACCACTAGATTATTTTCACTCTGCACACAGTATTCCGTGAGAGATCTCATGTAAGCAAAACCGCTGAATTAAGTTCATCCCAGTATCACAGAGAAACGGCTACACTCTTTTGATGTATTTCTTCTGGTTGAGTAAACCCTTCACCTATGAACCCCGGTTTAATTGTTGTCGAATAGATCCGAACATCGGGTAATCTACGGGCAAATGGTTTATGGACCATTTTATATTCCATGCGTTTAGTTCTGCTGAGGAGAGTCAAATAGATGGGCGTGAGCTTGGTTTGTGTGTCCGATCCTCAGCCGAGTTAGGATGACTTGGTCTTTCTGTTGTTTAGGATAAAAGATTTCTTGACGACGTTCTCCCGGATGCCATGTATGGCCGTGGGAGGACTCAACAGCCAGAACTTATTCCACTGAGTACGTAGTTTGACACGGACTACCTTCATAAAGTCGCTTTCACACGTTAATTCTAATCGGAGGCCATTTGTTGTTGCTCTCTTGGCAGCTTCATCAGCCCGTTCTTTCCCAAGGATGCCGCAACGGCCCGGGACCAATATGAATACCACTGTTTTGTTTACTCTTGAAAGAGTGTCGTAGATTATTTGAATGATGGATTCAGATCATCTTCAGCTCAAGCTGTCAAGTTAACTCATAGAGTCAGTTATTATCAGGAAGCTGTCGTCACCACGGCCTCACTAATTCTCAAGACAGAGTTGATTGTGTAGGCCTCGCGAAAGAACAAAGAGGAATAAACACTACGCGTTTATATATTATCTCGTTGTCAGGGAATAATATTGAACAGCCACACCCGTCCACCGAAACAGAGCCGTATAGATGTGTGTGTAACCGTTATACTTCTTAGTTATCTCGCTAAATTGGTCCCTAGCAGATCCGTAATGTGGCACCCGTTTACGTCTTCCAAACGGTAAATATTCAATCTTTAGAGGTGCGCGTAGCCAAGTACCGGCACATCCTATTCTCTTTCCGAGAATTCTCGGAAAAGACAGGCCTAGTTTCTGGAGATAGCAAAGCAGTCGAAATGCTGGGGTAAGGGCTTCTTCCCTTCGATTTGTTTAGTGCGAGCGTACCTGGTCACCTGCCTTGAGCAGTCGGAGAGACGGGACCTGTTGACCATGTATTTAATAACCTGAATTTCTTCCTGTAATATAATGGGAGTTCATTGGATTCCGTTAATATTCTTAGTATATGGCTAGTAGCAGATGCCCCTATGGATATTCGAATGCAATTATTGTGTAAGTAGTCTAGTATGCCCTTAATTTTATCTCTCGCAGGGTCATACAGGATAGTATTATGGCTTCGACAAAACAATGCTTCTACTTGTGTTCAGAATGATGCGTTTGTCAGCACCCTAGTTACAGGATGATATGAAGTTAAGGACGTTAATTTTCCTTAAGCATTCAGCCTTAGTGTACTTAATTAATGTGGCACAGGATTGTCAGCTTCTCATCAAAAGACTCACCTAAAAATTTAATCTCGTTTGTTCCCTTTATCTCATCTTCACCTAAGTATAGGTTTGACCTTGGTCTTCTTATTTAACCATCTATATTTTTTTTATTCTTATTTTAAAAACACTGCTAAAAATGCTATTTAATAGTGTTCTGTAAGAAATTTTCGTGTTGTCAACTAGTATTATACTATTATTTCTTCTTTTAATCTATTTATTGATTTTCTTTGAAACAATTTTTAACTAATATCTATTGATGATGATAGTTATTCAACAACCGGAATGACCATCTAGTTTTAAATTGTAGGTTAAAAAATTTGTAAATGATTTTGAAGCGTATTGTTTTGTTAAAATTAATTTTAATAACATTTGACAATTGCTCTTTGTTTATATTTCATTTATTTATTTAATATATTATTTATATAAATCAATAATTTATACTGCAGAATGTTATAATTAAATTGATCACCTAAATTAACTCTTTAATTAATTACTGATACATATTTAAATTTATTAACCATTTTTAGAATTTATTATTATAAATTAAATTTTTATTGCTGTTATAAATGAGTAATTGCACAGTTTATTCCAAGAATGATATTTTAGGAATTTCATTATTTATTTACTTTTGAATTACCCGTTTTGAGGTCTGGTTGCAATTTTGTAGATTCCAAAGATGTTACACAAAAGAAGAAAACAGAGATATGCTCCAAGTAATAGAAACCTTGAAAAATATTTTTCTGTCATTTAAACCATTGTATATAAATAATTATTATCCTTAACAAATGTATGGTATATTATATTAAGTAAGTAATATTTAAAGTGCTTCTAAAATTACACTCTGTAAGACTAGGTTAGTTGGCTTCAAGATTACTGTAATATAATTTTAACATTGTTGACTTGTTGACGCTAAGAAACTGTGCTATAATCGTATGTTATAAAACAATGTGAAATTACATCCCAATCATAATGTGTGTGTTAGTTTTCGCATAATTGTGCATGGAAATAAATTTGAAGTTAAATATTTTTAAAAAAATTTAATGTTTTCCCTGCATCTTCCAGTGATCAGATGACATTTGTACAATTCATCATCATCATCCATTCTTGATCTATACCGTAACATCCTTACACGCAATTAAACTAAAAATAATTTTGGGGAAAATTGAACTTTGAGAAGAAAAGAAATTGGTAGGTTTTGATGAAAATTTTATTAGAGAATGGTGTTCATATTAAATAATTAATTTAAAATCTTATAAAGAGAAAAACGATTTATCAAGTTTGAGAAAATGTTAAAGAATTAATGGGTATTTTAAATAATTTTTTGCAACAAATTTGTAGAATCCGAAATTAAACTAATTTTTATGAATAAAAAATGTAATAATTTCATACAAGTAAAAATTGTTTATATAGGCCAGTCAGATTATATTCCCTTGAATCGAATGAACTACCCAGTTATTTTTACACGGATTTGAATACTAGATCGTGGATACCGGTGTTCTTTGGTGGTTGGGTTTCAATTAACCACACATCTCAGGAATGGTCGAACTGAGAATGTACAAGACTACACTTCATTTACACTCATACATATCATCCTCATTTATCCTCTGAAGTACTATCTAAACGGTAGTTACCGGAGGCTAAACAGGAAAGAGAAGAAGAATTGAATGAACTATTTTTCCCCATCATTTTCAAAACTGCGTCCATAGTTGGCGTAAAACAGTTTTTTCGTTTTAAAGAAAAACTAGACGTTTCACAAAAAAAAACTTTTTAAATAAAAGTTGTAGAACTTTTTGAAACAAAACTTTTAAGCCCTGCCCGATGTCAATTGATAAAAAAAAATATTTATTGCAAAGAAACCGCTACAAATAATGTTTTATTCAGTTGTTAATATCTTTAAAATGAAACATATTTTTTGACGAAACTTACGCAATATGTAGTCCTTGGCGAGTAGAATTAGTGCCTTTTTGAACTTTTGTAAAATATTCAGTAGTTTTTGCAAAAGTAAAAAGACATTTTCTTAAAATTCGCATAACACATACTGTAATGCACCTATGTGGCCCATCCGGGGCTTAAAATTTTCTTTAAGAGTAGTACTAACCTGTGTAAATAGTGCCTGTATTGCAAAACAATTGCAAATATGCGAAAAATCGACCAAAACATCGACTTTTTTAGGCTCAAAAAACTTCAATTATATTTTAAAGTTGAACTCCATCGAAATGGCATTATTGCCATTTGATAGCTGCCATTTTTCTACGAATTTAAAAAAACAAAATTCTCTACGACGTACTGGAGCCAAGATAACTTTTTTCAAACGAAAACGATGGCTTTTTTTATATTTCTTTGTTCTGTCATGGATATGTTATAAAGATTTCTTTGGTAATATAGTAATAATTCTGTACATTCTTATGAAAAATCTGTTTTTTTTTTTCTAGTACAAATTGAAAAAATCTGATGTGGACACTACATGACTTCCTCGTACGCCTATTAAATTACACGTACACATTTTTTTTTTTTTTTTAATGAAAAGTACATAAAATTTTATTTCATTAATAACTTCTGATATTTTTTCATAATTTTTTTTATTTATCGTAACAATATTTTTACAATGATATGTTAATAATTATTAATAAAACAATATATTTAAATTTAAAAAAAAAGGAGGTGAAGTCTGATTCGAACTGATGTGCCTTGTAAGGTCCAATTATTTCATTAATTAAAGTTTTATTTGACTGTAACTCTGGAACCAATGAAAATAAGTACCATTTATGATATGTCGTTGAAAAGTTCTCTATGACAGCTTATTACTGCTGTTAACAAAAAGTTCAAAGTCCAGTTTTTTGGATTTTGGGCTTTTTTGTTGGAGACTTTTCTTCAGTTGATTACAAACAAAAAGGGAGTTACACAACTAGATGTTACAACAGTCCTAAATCAAAAATTTAACATCCTACGGCTAATCGTTTTTGAGTTATGCGAGATACGTACGTACAGACGTCACGCTGAAACTAGTCAAAATGGATTCAAGGATGGTGAAAATGGATATTTCCATTGAAATCTGGAATCCGACATTTTTCGCGATCACAATACTTCTTCCTTTACTTCGTACAAGGATATAAAAAATGTAACTCGATTTGAATTTTTTATGAATTAAGAACAACTGCTAGTTAATCTCATTTGCCGGAACAACGGGTAAATTATTCCGTTAAATAAACGGTAGCTCGTTTTAACATGAAAGGGTATCTTAAATATTCTATCTTGTCACAAAATAATTTTTTCTTTTTATAATGTAATGGTAACTTTTAAATTATTAATGAAACCTTTATTATTTTTGTAATTTTAAATTATATTCTAATAATTTTTTTTTAAATATTTAAACAAATAATAATCAATACGAAGCTAGAATTAGTAAAAAAGATTATTAAACTTATCTATAAATATGAATTGTTAATAATGGAAACCTCAAGATATTTTCTCCGTAGAAAATACATAAATGACTACGCTTAGTGAAAAGAAACGGTAGAAACAGAGATGGTTATTAATGAAAAGGGTAGTCGAATTTTTCAGCCTAACATTTAATATCTTTGTTTACACTCATTTAAACAATATTGTGCTGGGTGTAGAATTTGGTTTGACTACTACTCTCGTATTTTTGTAAGCTTTTTTTTAGAAACTTTGCTTAATGGGGAACATAGCTTCCTCGTAAGCATTGTCTGTAGTCATAGCAACGAGTCATCACAATTACTCAACCAAGGTACAACATTGCCGAATTGTTGCTGCCGTCACTATATATGAAAGACTTGCGTGAAAGATGTATTACGTAAGTAAAATCCGGCAACTATGTTTTATCGAAAGACAAGTCCATCCGTCCCACCACGCGTTCAACTCCGATAAATACAGCAGATTGGAGAGATTGGATTCGACTTCGCTTACATAAAAAATTAATATGAGAAATTAATGTAATTAGGAATTTGTTTTATACGTTTATTAATTACTAGACGTACATTATTTTGTTTGTCTGTATGTAATTTAGTAATCTGTTAATCTTTACATTTTATCTTGCTTTTGATGTATACGTAAATTTTACCAGAAGAGAACGAACTAGGACGAAAATTCGGGCGCGTCAAAAAGGATACAAATATTCAATTTTGATCAGTCCGTTGTCTTCAGATGAAAACTGTGCAGTTAATGTGAAGATGATTGCCTTCAGTAGATTCGTCAAACGCATACAGTTTTTAAATTGTTAGTCGCCATAAAGTCCGCGTTGTAGTAGGCTGCTATTATTATTATTATTATTATTATTATTATTATTATTATTATTATTAAAATGCTGGTAATACAAAAAAAAACCGTCTTGATAAAACAGTGGTTGTACAAACGAGTAACATGCAACTTTTTAACAGATTTAGATTTAAAATATTGTTTAGGAATGCGTGATAGATTATCAAACAATATTGCATATGGCAATTCCATTTATTTGAAAGATAAAATACTGTAATGAGAAATGCTGTTAGCATGAATAAAAGACTGTTACATTGTGTTTTTAGCAAAAGAATATAGTTTTGAGGGTTTGAAGTTTGCCACAGTGTATAAATAAAAAGAAATATCGAACGTGTGCACTAACTGAAAACAATTATCTGACTGAACGAAATGTTTCCGTTCAGTTAGTTCTTTCTTGCCTAGCACCTTACAGTTTAGGATGTAACGGTAGGATCCGTTTCAGCAAAATTGACTATTCATTCAGTAAAAAGCCTCCTCGTTAACTATGTATGGCTACCGTTACTTGGCTTACGAGTTTATTATTTATAAATATAAACCAAATTTATTCACCCAAGTACAGAAATATACATTAAATAAGATGACACTTATCTTATTTTTTCATATCTTTACAAAAACGTTTTCGTGGAAACCCTCATCTTCAGTTGTTATTTATTTTAAACTGTTTATATCAAATTACATGCTATACTCAAATACATTAAAATTTATTGAGGTAAATATTTTTTTTTTTAATTAAAAATAAATTAAACGTTTTTAAAGTATAAATTATAGAAATTAAAAAGTTAACCCATCTGGTAGGTCTACTGGTAAACTCGTCGTAAATCAGCTGATTTCGAAATCGAAGTTCTACGGTTCAAATCCTAATAAAGGTAGTTTTTATTTGGATTTGAATATTAGATCATGGATACCGGTGTTCTTTGGTGGTTGAGTTTCAATTAACCACACGTCTCAGGAGGAGTCGACCGAGTTCAAGACTACCTGTACAGTTACATTACACCGATAAATCGCTAATGACGTTAATTTTTTATGGGACTATAAATAAAAGTATTGAAAAATAAAAAGTTAAAAATTAAAAACTACGTAATAAAATATGACGTCATATTTTATATATGTAATTTATAATTTCTATCATTTATATTTTATAAAAGTTTTAATTTTTAAAATAAATTATATTTACCTTGATAAATTTCAATGTGTTTGAGGGTAGTATGTAATTTGATATAAACAGTTTAAAATAAATTACAAATGAAGATGTGGGTTTCCACGAAAACGTTTTTGTAAAGATATGAAAAAATAAGGTAAATAAGGTAAAGATATAAAATAAGGTAAAAATATGTACTTGGGTGGATGAATTGGATTTATATTTGTATATTAGTACAGAGGAATATGGGTCTTGAAAAGATTGACTAGTAAAATTATAATATTGTATATGTAAATAAAATTTACGATTTTTGTTCTTTAAAAACTAAAATTAATCAGATATAAATAAATATTTAATCTTTTACACGTATTTAGTATTTGTTTTGTGAGATATACATAATAATTATGGGTCACATATCACTGAAAGCAATTACATAAATATTCTGACGTACAAAAATAATAACGTTAGATTTTGAATGATAATATTTATGTACAATTTCCTTGATATTATTATTGATCTTGGCAGGTTCATGTAACTGACGGATATTTCTTTATTGTAATATAGATATTCAGGTATTGCGGAACTCTACTAATGGTTTTTGCATTGATCTTTTCATAATGCAACAGCACTCAATTTCTTTACTCATTATTTTCAGATAATTTATTTCTATTAAAAAGATTTCTTAGAATTTTATTAGTTTATTTTAAATTGTGTACCACTTAAAGTTTTATCAGATATTAATTCATTGTATTATTAAAAAGTCTTTTTATTCAGTCCTTTTAGTGCCAGCGTCAGTTTGATAAATCATTTAAAAATTCTCGCAAAATTTCAAATGTCGTCTGATCAGACATTTGGATGATTTATTACAGCTCCATTAAAAATTGCATTCTATTATTAAATTTTAGTTGTTTTAAAAAAATTCATTCGTTTTCTTTTTCAACAATATTTCATTAAAAAAGTAACTATTAAAAAATAAGATTTATTTATAATATAACTACAAATTAAACGAATATAGAAAATAAATTAAATTGCTCAATTTCAGCTATCAATTTGCAAACGTCTAATTTGCTGTCAGTTTTAAAAATTTGAAATACATAGAAGAAATGAATGTTATTTTTTAACTCGAATTTTTTATATTTGTTTTGTCTAAAAAATTTTTATTTGTATGTAAAATATGGATATACCTACTGAAAAATTACTCTTACACAAAACAAACATTCATAAGTAATGCAAAAAGATATCAAATAACTTTTAGCAAGTTTTAACGAAAGCTGTCTGGAATGTGCTAATTTTGTAAATGGTATTTTTACCTGTAATTATTACAAGTAACTTAAATCTTCTAATTTGGCAGATTTAAGTGCTTTAAATTTAAAAATTTAATTTTAAATTTAAAATATTGCAGTAAATTTAAATTTTTGCAGTAACTTAGCAAAATTTTTTCCTTTAGTTCTGTGTTTTTATTTTTTTAGGTGTTTGTTTTTTTACTTTATTTGAACGTAGGATTTTAGGTTATATTCAGTTTTGAAGAGGCCCTAATTAGGGTAGAGTTTTAGATTTATTTCAGCCTTTTAGAGATGCATTAAGGTTATTTATAGGGAATATTTTCGTCCTGAATTTAGAGTTTATTTTATTATAATTGCTGGTTGATCATCAAACTCACTTTATTCTGTATTGGGGTTGTATGCATAGAATTTCAGCAGTATTTCTTTTAAAGTTGTATATTTTTTTTTATTTTAATTGTGAACATTTTTATTTAATTGATTTTTATTCAAACTAATTCCTTAGATTTATGATTTTTGTGGTAAAAACATTTGAATTTATCTCGATTTTCTCAAATTATGGGAAACAATACTTGGACTACAGTAAAACCTCTTTAATTCGAATCTCAAGGTCAACTTTTTTCGATTTAGGGAGTTTTGTATTAAGAGATGTAAAATAATGAAACTCAAAAATTGTACAAAAGAATTTTATAATTTAATAAAAATTTACGTTATTCTATAATAATGTACTACAGTACTAAATTACGTTAGAAAAGACAAAATGTGCATAGTATTTTGTAAAAATAAAAAAAAAAGAAGTACACTCAATACTTTTAATTATTTCTTGAAAAAAGGCTGTAATTTTTTTTTTTTTGAGTTTTCTTTCGGCAGATTTGAAAATCAAGAGCATTTTCCATCTTCACTAATTACACAGTCTTTTACTTCGCTTGAACTTTCGAAGAATGTTCATAGGTTATTTATTGCCGATTTCGCATTTTTTTCTTGTTCCGTTACGTCTTCTTCATCGGAATCCTCATGTATGGTTGAATGTGATACAGACGCGATAATATCATCATCGGTTTGAATGGCACTAACTGCAATATCATCAACAAAGTGTGCGAACAAATCAAATAAAATTTCGTCCATACTAATGTTAAAGCTTTTACAAATTAGACTATTCTTCTTCTAAAATTGAGAAAGGGTCTGCATATCCATTTTGATTTTTTCTGGATGAAAATCCACAAGTTTTGAAGCAATTAACAATGTTATTGGACAGACATTCCTCCACGTTTTGTCATTTGTCAGCGAAAGAATAAGACCGGATATTACTCATCGTGCACGTAGTTTTGTTATCGACTACTTCGGCGACCGGCGACCGACGGAAATAAGTCGAAAGTTGATTAAAATTAGGCGTAAAAAGTACCTGATAAAATTTACAGTCGACACAAATGATCGCTATACACTTATTAAACTGAATTTACTGCTATCTATGCTTCTTTGGAAATCGTGTAGAGTATGTAAATTCTTTATTGAAAATGTTTTCATCAAAGAAATAATATGTAGTCCTCGAAATTTTCGAATAAAGGAGGTGATTTAATTCGATTTAAATAGGATTTTTCAAGGGGACAAGTAAATATTCGATTTATGGAGTTATTCGAATTAAGGAGGCTAGATTTAGGGAGGTTTGACTGTATCAGCATCTCTTAAGGTTATACATTACTAGATAATGAAAATAAACAGATTAAACATTTTCTGCGAAGTGTTTACATTAGGATAGTAGATTTTATCTAAAACCTCAGACTACAGTCTGTGGTAAGTTTCTTACAACAGACTACAGGGTCAGTAAAGGATCTTATACAACAAAAATTAATGATTAAAATCGATGAATTTGATTGTAAGTAGGACTAATGCTTAAACAAATAGTTTTTTCCTATATACAGTGGCTATAGTAAGTCCTACATATAACTGTATGAAAACAACTTCGATAATCCGGAGTTACAAGAATATTACAGAATGAAAACTATTCCAGGTTAAAGAGAATCAAGTTATTCGATCTTCTATTAAAAGATACGATGTTGTATAATTCAACTTATTTATTTACATTGTTATACTCCACTTACTGTTGGAAGCAATAGTGCTGGGTGTTGTATTTTCAAGTTAATTTCTTTTTCTGTGTGTACTATTTTAATTAACTTACTATAAATAATATTAGTAAATAAGAAAAATTTGTTGTGAACACCTCATGACTTCCTTGTACGCCTTTTAAAAATTACATATACACATTTAAAAAAAATGAAAAGTACATAAAATTTTATTTCATTAATAACTTCTGATATTTTTTGATTTTTAAAAAATTGTTTATGAATTGTTATTTATTTTATTTTATAATCAAAGTAATTATTAATAAATGATCAGTAATCAGTAAATTAGATCAATTATCAGTAAATGATCAGTAATAATGATTGATAAATAATCAATAATTATTAATAAATGAATATATTTAAATTTAAAAAAATGAGATTAAGCCTGATTCGAACCGATGTGCCTTGTAAGATCCAAATATTTTATCAATTAAAATAATATTAACTAAATAAAATTAAAATAATAATAACTGGGAGATGATCGCAAAAGCACAGGTTGACCACCACTGTTAACAGTAGAAGTTCTGGAGGATATGAAAGAACGTTTGACTCGCTCCCCCAGAAAATCGCCCAGAAAGTTATCTTCACAGACTGGGCTTTCACTATAGCTTTTATGGCTACTAAAAAATTACAGTTGCATGTTTATTGCATCGGTGTCGTTTAAGAACTGAAAGAAGTAGACTATGAAAAACGTTTACAGTTATTTATTTACAGTTTATTTATAGTATTGTCGTTGGTTTCGTTTTCTTGTTGATAACAACGGTGTTTAAATTTTGCATCAGTGTTTATCTCGGCGACGAGGCGTGGTTTCACTTGAATGGCTTATATTAACAGCCAAAAGTGCCGAATAAGGAGCGCTGAAAATCCTCACGCGTTTCATGAACGACCATTACACGCACACAAAATTGGTATTAGGTGTACGGTCTCCCGACAGGACCTTTATTTTTTGACAAAGCTGTACACGGTATGGTTTTTTCCTGTTTTCTCCGGGAATCACCGTTAGGTATTACTTCAGAGGATGAATGAGGATGATATGTATGACGGTAAATGAAGTTTAGTCATGTACAGTCCCAGGTTGACCATTTCTGAGGAGGTGTGTGGTTAATTGAAACCCAACCACCAAAGAACACCGGTATCCACGATCTAGTGTTCAAATCCGTATAAAAGCCTTTTCTAACATAAGAACTTTGCAATTCTCGACTTTGAAATCAGCTGATTTGCGAAGACGCGTTCAGCACTAGACCAACCCGGTGGGTAGACGGTGTGGTTTATCGCAACTTAATCGAACAGTTTATTGCACGTTAGATTTACACGTACGAGAAAGTTGGTTCCAGTGGTATAACGCAACGTGTCAATACTGCTAATGAAACGCTGGATATGTTACGAGAATCTTTTGGCCATCGTTTGATATGAAAAGGGTTGTGGCCTCCTTGATCCCCAGATCTTACACCAGCAGACGTTTTCCTTTGGTGGTATTTAAGAAGTGTAGTTTTTTAAAACAATTCTCATACATTTTAATTAGGCTAACATTGAAAGTGAAATTTAAAGCATTACGAAAAGTGGCTGCAAATGTTATGAAACGTGTACCAACCTGCATCGGGATTACAGGAAATCTTTTTGAACATTTATTGTAAATTTATTATTGTTGTATAAGTATTTTATTAACATTAGAATTTTTTTAATAAATTCACGTCAACAAAGAAGTTGCATACTTTTTGAAACATTCGTGTAATTGAACTGGAATTGGATTGAACTGTGATTATGACCGTTATTAGAAAAATATAGTTGTAAATTATTGTTAACACCTAATAAATTTTTTTTCCATGTTCCCTACTAGTTGTATGTAAATTGTAAATAAACGTGTATATAGCTTACTGAGTATATTACGTCAGACCGGACACATCACATCATCAGTAGTGAAAAAAGGTGATTTCCGGTTTGGTGTTTTAAAACATTCATAATTTTTCAGTCACGGAAGCTTCTCTTTTTTTATTTCGTTGTTAAATTTTTTTTTAAACACCACTTCAGGTGTGCTTTTATCTCATCTTGATTTTGGTTATACAATTACAATTGTTCTGAGTTTTACGTTAAATGAAATAAAATATATTTTATGCTGAGTTAATTAAACAGCTTTCATCTTAACTTCCTTTGTCTTTTGAGATCCTCTCAAAACCTTCACTGCACATTTTATCGACCTATTCTCTTCTTGTCTTCTTACTACAGGATGCATCTCTTCCTTCTGGGTGACATACACTCCAGACATTCAATAAATGTCTTCTTTCTCCTTTCCTTCTTTGTTTTTTAAGCTTTGTTTTACTCTACGTGAACTGTTCCGTAATTATAACTTTAAATTTACGCTATCATTTCCTTCCCTACACTAAATTTGAAATTTTTTATTAGTATCCATAACAGTTGTTAGATATAAACTGATAGTAATACTTATGTGGCTAGTACCAGTTATATACTGGATTTGAAAAATATAATCGAAAAGTGTAAGTATATATACTACTATTTTATATATTTTTTGTTTTTTTATCAGTAAAGAAATATTCGTTCTACATACGGGTAGATATAATTTTTGGAATTACGTCAGTAAATGTAGACACTTAGGTAAATGTATGATTTTAGTGAATTTTGTTGTAATTAAGGTTGTATAACATAGTATTTTTATTTAGTTGTACGGATAAGTATTCAAATAATATAAAAAAATAATTGCCAAAACTGTTGAATATTTTCAACATTTCAAATCATTAATAGTTATTTTACCTACATATAGATTAGAATGTAAAATTATGAGGAAACTAGAATAGCGTATTTATTATGAGTTGTGTTGGTATCATTGTATAGGCGACCAGGGACGAGACTAATCGCTCATAAAAACGACATAGTATTTCTAAAATAAAAGCACCTCATATCAGCTTTACTACGGTAAGTGAGAAGAGAAATCGTCGTTTCTCATTGGTATTTTTCACTGAGCCAAATATACTGCTGAATTTATGATCGCCAAGCAATTTATCAAAATTCAAGAGATTTTCTGTTATACGTATATATTCCTTTTGTATCAGATGGATTGGCTTTTCACTAAACATTATTAATTTGAGTGAAAGAAGATGAGGCTACTTATATCTCAAAAGCTTTAGGTACAAAACAGCCGTAAGAAATACCGCGGTAGGTATCAAAATAGACGAAGTAGATTAATCCCGGTTGTGAGTTAATTAACTTGAGTTATTTAGAACTCCTTGTGAATTCAGTTTAAGGTAATGACTGAATCCTTGATACTTAATTTATTTTTTAATTGATTATAAAAAAATATTATGTTTTGAAAATAAAATTTTCAAATGATTGTTTTGGAATGAAAAAATTAATTAAGATCAAAGAGAATTTCTAATTCTGGTTCAATTTTCTCTGTTATTTGACATCCTAAGTTACGCTTAACTTTTCTTTTGTGGTTCACCTTTTTTCACTAATGATGATGTATCTGGTCTGACGTAATATAATCAGTAAGCTATATAGACGTTTATTTGGAATTGGCAGGAATCGTAAGTCGAAATAGAAAAAATTTCCTGAACCACTTTATTAATTTTTACTTCGTACATGGAAGTATTGTAATCGCAAAAAATTCCGGTTTTCAGCTTTCAACGGAAATATCCATTTATCATCCCTGATTCCCATTTGACTAGTTTCGGCGTGACGTTTGTACGTACATACGTGTATGTATGTCGCATAACTCAAAAACGATTAGCCGTAGGATGTTGAAATTTTTCATGAAGGACTGTTGTAACATCTAGTTGTGCACCTTCCCTTTTGATTGCAATCGACTGGGCCAAAAGTGTCCAAAAATCCTAAAATCCAACCAAATTTGGATATTGGACTTTTTCTTAACTGTAGTAATAAGCCCTCATTTAGAACTTCTCAACGATTTTTTATAGATGGTACTTATTTTCATTGGTTCCAGAGTTATATACAAATAAAATTTTAATTAATGAAATAATTGGATCATAGGGGAAGGCACTTCGGTTCGAATCAGTTCGTTATCTCCTTTATTTTTAACTTTTTTTTTTAAATTTAAATATATTGATTTATTAATAATTATTAACCTCTGATGGAAAAAAATTGCAGTAAATAATAATTCAAAAAAAAAAAAATGTAATATGTAATTTATTAGACGCACAAGGAAGTTATGTGTTGTCCACATCAGATTTTTTTTGTTTGTTTTGAATTGAAGGTAATTGAAGTAGATTGTACCAGTTTTCACGACATGTTGTACTGGTGAAAATAAAGAAAAAATTTCATACTATCATAGGTTTGGAAACGCTTCCTTAATGTGTGTCGACAGGCGAAAGATTTCTGTCTGATTTCTGCGCTTTCGGTAAAATTATGCCAGACTATAATTCTTAGAACCAAAATTAAGGGGTAAATTTAGTGATTTTACATGAAATTTGACATGAGAAATTGTTAATAAAGATCCCAGCCTATATATTTTTAATATTTTTTTTTTAAATCTGGGGTATTAAACAAAAAATTGGGGTCAATAAACATACTTTATTATGTTTGACATAAAATAACTTTGATAACTGGGTAATATAAAAGTTTTAAAGAAAACTTATACAGAATTTGATTCTGAGTAAAACGGCATGAAAAAAGTCTATGCAAAATGAATACAACCGTAAGAATTTCAAAGTTTATTAAAACAAAATATATTAAAAATGGCACATTTTAACCGTGTATTAAAACAAAATTTTCAGTGTAATATATATACACCGTGTAATTCAAATTTATTAACGCTATTTTACTCAGAATCAAATATTCTACAAATTTTGTTTTTTTAACTTTTATGTGTTTATTTTTAAGAATTTTATGTCTTTTATTTAAGAATGTTATTTTACGCCAAATATAAAATAATGTATTTTTCGACCCGGATCTTTTTTCTTTTACCCCCAGATTTCTCGATAACTACTAAAATTACAATTCTGGGACCTTTTTTTTTTCAATTTTTCAGATAAGTTCTTATAAAAAAACAACTAAATTATTTCGGGTCCCAAGAATTGTTGTTCTGGCTTGAGTATATGCAAATCGCAGAAACCAGCGGAAAATGTTTCGTCAGACGATATTCGGTAACGAAGTTTTTCTAAATCTATGTTTACATGAACTTTCTTTATTTTCACCAATAGAACATGTCCTGAAAGTTTGTTAGAATATATTTATATATATGTATAAATAAATTTAACGTATCCTCGGCTAATAAAATCTAAAATAAACTAACACTATTCTTTTAAAAGTAAAGATGTTTCTGTTATTTCAAATTTAATATTCTTAAAATTTAGTTCATTAAAATCTTTTTAATTACGTTGATTTTAGAGAGTAAGTCATAACAACAGTTTTTACTACAGGTGATTAAAGCACTAATACAATTAAAAAAAAATAATTAACTCTAAAAGTTATTAATTTTTTTAGGATGCAATGTTTTCTTTTCTTTATTTTTTCATAGTGAAGTTTTTTTTAGCGAGTAAATTCTAAAAAATTATTTTCGTTGAGATGGGGAAATAGGGGATATCTTTTTTCGTTGTAAAAACTGTAAAACTGTCCAAGATTTAAATTCGAGTTAAGATTATTCTGAAAAATTTGTTAAATTCTGTTTATTTATTGTGTATTGGTAAACCCAGATATGAAGTGTTTTAAACTAGAGGGTAATATGTTTAAATCTGTTAGTTTAAATTAAAACTGCCTTGCTGCAGTACAAGGTTTTATTTGATTTGGTTCGGACCAGTTATCAATCTTCACTATCTTACATATCGTCTGAACTTAATACACTAGTTGCGCTATGTATACGCCGATGAATTTAAAGCTTAATAACACGGTTTATATGATAATACAAACTCAGTGATGTGTTGTATTAATCCCCAATCCCGTTTCTGTTGATCTATCTAATTTCATTTCACTAATCAAAATTTTTTTCCAGAAAGAGAAGTCAAATGTACCTTTATTTTTGCCTACTTTTTAACTGACCTGAAATTTCATCTGTGTAAAATGGTTAAAAACATATATCCCCTATTAACTGCCTAATAAACAATTTTTTTTTTCCCTCGAACAGTTAAGATGTTTTTAGACCAGTGATATTCATTCCAGTTACTCTTCTTTTTTCAGAAATTATTCTTTTTTCATACAGAAATTAAAATAAATTATTAACGTTTGTTTTAAAGAAGTGAATAAGAGGCGTTAAGAAATTTAAAAAAAAAAATTATTACTTGGAGATAAGATGGTACAAAAAAAAATTGTTTTAAATAACTGCTGCAAAAGTGTTGTGAAAGAAAAAGTATTGTTGAAGAGCCCATATAGTTGCTACTGTGGATAGCTTCCCCGACAAACAATGCGCCGACCAGTTAATCATTTTCTTATGAGAGTTACTTGACGTGTAGTCGACAATTGTTTAAAATGTTTATTCTCATTTTTATTTGAAAAATATCAATTTAGCTGTGCTTTTTAATTATTTTTCACCAATCGGTTTAAATTGTGCGTAAAGTTCGTTTTGTTGCTTAATTATTAAAAAAATAATCCTTTCTGGTTGAATGGCCATTATCAAACAATCGCCGTTAACTGGTATACCATTGCTCTATAAGTGCCGAAATTGAATAAGGATCATAAGAAATTATTATTTTTTTAGGTAGTTATTATAGTGATTATTTTTTAATGTTTTATTAGAGTTCAATGATGAGTTAAATTGAAAAATAATCAAAAAGTATTGATTTTTAACTAATAAAATGAAATAACTCTATTTCGGTTTTGTATTTTAATATGTTGTATACATCATAATGTAAAAATTATTTAACTACGTCAAACAATATCCGTATTTATGAAAGCAAATATCAGTGAATTACAAATCAAAAACGAAAGATTTTTGTTTCTTTAAAAAAAGAACACTTTTGAAGACGCTATAAGTAATCTTTACTGGCATAGAACGAAATTGTGCTGAACATGTAAAATGGGAACCGTAGCTAAGTTGAGTAATCGTTATGAAAGTAAATTGTTTTTTTTTTTTTATCAGTTTCTGACAAAATTTATTTTTCTTTGTACTAATATATTTAAGCAAAATATGAAGTCTCTTGCTTTACGTTGCGTGGGTTTCTCCTCTGTCTCTGGTCCTTCATTCAATTTTCTACACGAGTTGAGGTCATTTTTATGATCCGTATTTTATGAATGAAATTTCTGCGTTGTCTTTGTATATACGAGTATAACAAAACGTTTATTCTTTGCCTGAAATATTTTCATCAACGTTAATACATTTTCCGTTCTTAGTTCTATTATTTCCAATTCTTTACTTTTAGATTTACCATAGTGTAGCAAACTATATTCGTTAAATTATTTTTACCGTGAACGTTCATGCGTGTATGTGCATTATGTATCAAATAAAAACCTGTAAGTGAACCGAGAGAAAAACTAATCTTTTCTGATTCATCAAAAATCAGTATACCTATTCTCACGAATAACAATCATTCCAGGCGTAATTGAGAGTGTAAAATATAAGTAGGGTTTTCTGTTAGCTACTTCAGTGACCTGAATGTAATGTTGTATATTAATATCCCAAGCGCGTCGAAATATTTGTGATATTTCAATACTACATGTGACATTCTCTCTGTTTACCACACCAACTGGCTGTTATAAATATCTCGGAGAAAGTGATTTTCATTAATATCACTTTAAATGCTTTTCATATATACACATTGGTGCAAATGTATTATTACACCAAATTATTCTTATATCTACTAAACTCTGTCTGGGAAGTATGTTAAAGCTCGTCATTTTTTTAATTTTATTTAAAAGGTTATGTATTTTGGCAGTTTTTGTATATTACATTTTGTGAAAATTCAAAGAAAATAAATCGAAAATAATAAAATGCTCAAAACCGTTTATAAAAAATAAATAAAAATTAATAGTTTGGCGTTTTATGTTTTTCCTCTTCTTTTTTTTTATTTTTTTTAAGACCATAATGGATCACTTTAGTTCATTTTTTTTGGCAAGTTCTTTCTTTTCTTGCTGATTTGTTGTTTTTCAGCTTTTCTTTTTTGCCAGTAATTTCTAAGGGTTTCAGATCTTTTTGCCCTTTCTTGTTCAGAGTACACCCGGCTTATTGTTTTCTTGGGTTTTGATAGGAATCTTGTTTGTTTATTTTTTAATTTCTCATAGTTTCCGGTTTTCGTTTTTAGGTTTTCACGGGTTATGTCTAATTCCTCCATGTCTTTCTGTACTTCGTAAAACCAGTTCAGTCTGCTTTTCTTGTTCCAGAAAAGTTCTATTATCCGTCTGATAAGTCTGGTCTCTTCCATTCTGAAAATATGTCCTAGAAAGGAAATTCTCTTCTTTCTAAATTTATTAGTTATCGGGATGATCGTTTTGTAAATCTCTTCGTTTGGAATAATTCTCCAAATCCCGTCTTTTTTAATGTTTTTTCCGATGCATCGTCGTAGAATCTGTCTTTCAATCTTTTCCAGTTTGTCGGTAAACCTTGTCTGGTACGGTCCAAATATGGTTTCGCATCCGTAAAGGATGAGAAATATTTAATATACAAAATTTTATTCCTCTTTATTGTATAAATAAATATACAAATTAGGTATAATTATACATCTTAAAATGCATACACATTATACATTATAATTATACAAATAAATTTTTGTATAATATAAATCAGTTATTATTATTATTATAATAATAAAATGGTTAAAACTGAGAAAAAATACAACGCTCAAAAACTGCTAACATAAATTTTTAATAATTAATTTTTATTTATTTTTGGTAAACAGTTTTGAGCATTTTATTGTTTTCGATTTGTTTTATTTTTTCATTTTCACAACCTTAACTTATTAATAATAATAAATAAAATTACTATACCTTAATATTGATAAAATCTATTACTTGTATTAAATTAGCACAACTGTAATTTTAGTGCATTTGGCGAGCGTTAAGTGCGCATTAGCCAAACGAGTGTTTACTGGATATACACGATCGACTTGTATACATTCCAAAGCATGCATTATACCAATGCTCTCTGGACTGACGTTGGTACTTCTCTTTACATAAATCATCTCTTTACATAAAGTTGATGTGTGCACTTTGCTTTGTAGGTTGTGCTGGTGCTCAGCAATTTTATAATTGAAGGAAACATTTATATGGATCTGTTTATTGACCATGAGATTAAAAGAAAACACGATTTGGGATATACCTTGCGAAGATTATTCAAATAAAATATTATAGAAGTGCAATTTGTTTTTGCATTTACAATTGCCACAATTTCCCTCTTAATGTGCTCCATCGAACGATTTAATTGATAAAATGTTTGAATTAAGCTTATAGTTAAGATTTTTCTTAATACTGAATGAACGTAACAAATCAAGCTGTGTCTTTGTCAACGAAGCTTCATTTTTTGGTATAAAATCACGAAACTGCTCTTTCCACGTCGTCTTCATTGAGTGATGAATCTCGGTTGGACTTTTCCCGAAGGGGAAGACACCCGCTTTGTGACGCTTCCGGTCGCCACACCATTCCCCCCCCCCCCCACGTTCCTAGCCATGATGGACTTTAAAACGGGAGTCGTCTTTCGCCCTCTAACTTTTTACATCTCATAGTAATATGTCAGGTCTCATTGGGATGCCACCGATGTAAATACCTCGGTAGACATTTATATCGGTGATTTTTAAACTCAGCTTTTGCCTTCGCTGTAGGCCTCGTCCGGACATCTTGATTGTCCTACATTGTTACCCTCTGAATTACCTAACCGAGCTCGCGGAAGCACGAACCCCCGCGCCTAGTTCTACTTTTATTGAGCCAATTTCTTCTAGTAAATGTCTCGAAATTCAAGGCAAATTAACAACAACATACCACCAAAAATGTTTGCAACAACGAAATTAGTCCTTGTTCCCTTAGTCAACTCTATCTTTATTATTGGGTTACTTTAAAATCTCGGTTGGACTAGCACAACGTGCGCATGCAGCATAGAAATCTTTGACCATGAGTGTGTAGTAAGTATGTGAACGATAGCTTAGAGCTCGTTCAACCACCAATTGTTTTTAGCTTTAATCTTTGTTGTTGATAAAATCCTGAAATCTATCTTTTTAATTTTATGAAGATGTCGACATCACTATAATGTACATATTTTCAATAGATATTTCATGTTATAAAAAGCTTATAAATGAGACTTTTGTCGCAAATTAAAAATTTTTCGGTTACTTGTTGGTTGACAACACAAACGTCTTTATATTTTGTATCAAAATCCTAAACAGTGACCTAACAGAATATGGACATATAAATGTTTATAATTTTGTATAAATATTGTATTAAAAATATAACTTTTTAAATTTTGTTTTAAAAAATTCTATATTAACGATGTTAGTTAATTAGAATGATATTTGTTTTATGTATATTAATTTATAATTTTATATTATTTAAATTAACGTTTTGTCAATGTATTTTTGTCTCTTTATTCGAACTTTTCAATGATTTAATGTTACAAAACTAATATTCTGTTTATTAATCGATTACGTCTCGACTAAAATTCTGAACCGGTAATAGTTTATGCACCTGCAATAGTTGGAATTTATTGATTATGTGCTACGTTAATTAAAGTATAATGAAATACGCAAATAATGTCTACGCTTATTGAATTTACTTTATATTGGAATTTAATAAGTTTATTGAACGTGTAAGCATTTAGGTGGATTTGGAATTTCAAGACTTCAGGTCATCTCTCGTATAAGTTCGAAGTCCAAGAGTTCCATGGAACCTTCTAGGGAGCTCATTCCCCTTTCTTTCTGTTCTCTATAATCATCCTTCCGCTGATTCTCTGTCTCACACACATACTGTGCTGCTTCTCTCGTAAACTCTTCCCCTTGCCTATTACACATCCCCTTCTACCTTCTCATCTTTCAGCCTAGCATCATCATTACCTGTATCACATCATTTTTTTTAGATTAATATTTACATAGACAGACTTTACATTGTTTTACTATTGTTTATTCCATTTAAATTATCAGTTTAAATTTTATACCTTATATTTTTAATTTTCGTTGCGTTTAGTGAATATTTTGAGGTTAGGTTAAGGAGAAATAACCTGATGTCAAATAGTCTCATGGTATATTTATATTGTTTATTTATTCTTAAATATCAGATTTGATTTTATTTTTTGCGGCAAGTCTTGATTTATTGAAAAATATCCTTATTATTTTCAGTAGTATCAATGTCTGTTTTTCATCGTTAAAGAGAAATCGACTATTTTTATTTGTATATTGTTAAACAGGTTTCTATTTTACTCACATCTGAAGTTATTTAAAACAAAAGAATTAAAATTTGAGACGTATTTTTATATTCATATTTCTCATCCGACTGGACACATCTCCGTGGCAGAGTTGTAGCGTTTCTGCTTTTTATTGGGAAGTTTTGGCTTCAAATACCTGTCAGATTTGACATTTTTCATACGCTTCAAAAATTTTTCATCATTATAAAACTGTAACTCGTCATCAGGTTGTTTATATTATAATAATATAATAACTTAAATAATATCTATATTTTTTAACCACTTTAAAAAAAATATTTATTGTAAGACTAATGTAAAATATTTCCCATATTGCTAGACTTATTCGTTTTTTGTATTTCTGAAGTCTGTAAAAAACATTTATTTCAGTCTGAGCTACCAAGGCTGACGTTTTGTCTGTTATTGTTGAATCATGCCAAGTTACAATATACGGCGGTATATTGTATTGTATTTCTGTAGCTGGTGAGCTACAGAAATTATAAACGTTACACACTTAAAGATCCGCTATATATATAATAGCGGACCCGACAGACTTTGTCCTGACGCGGCATTATTCTGTAATAAATGCACACACATAAATATAAGTAACTTAATTAAGTTAAAATTAGCGGGAATGTGTTCTAAATTTCATTAAAATTACTATTAGTATGATATTATCAGTTTGTGATTGTTGTATTTTTTTTAGTGGGTTTATTGATTAATTATGTGTAGTATGGTTAATATTTATTTTAACTAAATATTGAGATGTCCAATGAAAATTGAATTAAACAATCGAAACGTAAAATTAATAATTTGTATAATTAATAAATTTTCATCCACATTACTAATAATTTTCACTTAACATCATTCTAAAAAAGTACCTCCTACATATTTTTTTATTTTATTTAATCATTTTGATGTTTCATAACATGTAACAGCTTAATTAATCAATTAATAAAATATTTAAAGCACTGTAAAAAAGCAACGTAGTTAAAATTTTAGTAGAAATTTTTATCATTTTTATCATTCTTTATTTTAACATCTATTTTACCAAATTTTAGATAATTGTAAATTAAAAATAATTTTAGAAAACTTTTTATAAAATTAATCAGCTAAAACATTATAAATTCAATTTTTTAAATATATTTTAAACTATATTATAAGTAACTTATATTTTTATTTTATAAATGTTATAATCTATTTTACAAACTTAAATTTTTATTTTCAAAGAGCCGTTCAATACTTCATAAG
Organism: Lycorma delicatula; assembly: GCF_047948215.1. Classification (NCBI taxonomy): domain Eukaryota; kingdom Metazoa; phylum Arthropoda; class Insecta; order Hemiptera; family Fulgoridae; genus Lycorma; species Lycorma delicatula. The sequence goes on along the minus strand of NC_134459.1, from coordinate 125,360,698 downwards.
TTGCATAGAATCAAATGAGAACTGACAATTTAAATTTGTAGGTTAAGTTGAGTGTTACTGAATGCACGTGTATACATCATTAAAATTCATGAAAAAACATGTAAAATACTCACTTCAATACTGCACCTTACAAATTTGTACAATGTACATTTTTTAATTAAACTTTAAAACGTTATTTCAATAAATAATAATATAATATAATATTCTCAATAAGCGCGCAATTCTAGCAGACTCGGCAATGCTTCGCTATTGCTAGATCTGAGTATACATACAGATTAAATGACAACAATTGAAAGTTTCATAAAACCTTCAAAAACTGAACATTAAAAATTTAACATTTCACACTAAACAAAATTTAACCTTTCACTTTATAAAAGTCAGAATGTAAATAAATCCAAATGGCAAAACAGCAGCACTACCTATCGTATTTAATTCACACTACTCTCTAATCACAGTATTCGGTGGAAAATAATTTTTAACGAAAAGTGTTGTGGCTGCAAAATCATTACAATTAATACTGAACATTAAGAAACTTACAAAACATTACGGAACCTTATAAAATTTCACCTTTAACTTTATAAAATTCAGAATGTAAATAAATCCAATTGTCAGAACAGCACTACCTATCGGATTTAATTCAAACTATTCTCTAAATACGAATTTTAATGTAAGAACAACACTAAGCTACGAAGCAAGTAACTGATATGCGAAAAAGCAACAAAATAAAAAAAAAATTCCTAGAATCCGATCGCAGCACCAACTACCGGGTTTGACTGATAAACCAAAAATTAAAAACTTCTAAAACCCGATTGCAGCTCTTCCTACCGGACCCAATTGTGAACATTAACCATCCCAAGATCTTCAATACTATACCTTACAAATTTGCACAATGTATATTTTTTAATTACACTTTCAAACGTTATTTCAATAAATAATAATATAATATTCCTCAATACGCGCACATTTCTAAACGCGATTGCAGTGCTGCCTACTTGTTACTTAATCAGTTGTGATTTTGTTTACATTCGCAACGGCCATACGGGCTCTTTGTGATTGGTCGTTGTGTTTGACAGCGGCCACCTTGCATTGATCTGATTGGTTTTCCTTTGTTTACATTTCCATCTGATTTATTAGCCTCTTATTTATTAAAAAAACTGTTTTCTCGCGATTTTTTATAACACAATAAGAACACAAAATTACGAAATATTTTTCTCAATTTGATCGCAGCACCAACTGTCGGGACAAACTAAAATTAAAATATAATATTATTGAATATTCGATACTGCGATGGTTGTGCAGTCTGCCGGATCCAATGTAAAACATTCCAAAATCAACAACTACTTACAAATAAAAAATTAATTAAAAAAACATTTTCCAGTGGACCAAATTGTGAATCTAAATCATTCTCGAATCCCCTTGAACACACACACAGAATTTCATCAAAATCAGTCAGTCGTTTAGGAGGAGTTCACTTTCATACACATGCACACAAGAAATATATATATAAAGATATATATGTACATACTCCTAAAACCATACCGTCTCAGGAGTGATCGACCAGAGTCTGTTTCAGACTACATATTTACTGTAGTTTTAAATGTGGTGCTATTTTACATCTATGTTTTGTTACCATAAAGTGCTACTCCTAACAAAAGTTTTAAGAAAACTATAATTTTTACATCTATCTATAATTCTTTATCAGTCTATTTTTTTATTCATTATTTGAATGAAATTACATTTTTTATCAGTTTCCTGAGAAAACCTTTCATAATATTATTATTTCTCTATTTTTTACGTATTTTAAAGAAATTGCCTATACATTTTCCGTATTCATAAATATACGGAGTGTCCAAAACCACCCGTCCCCCCAAAACTCATGACTCAAATAAATTGGGTATGCTCTGTTGATTGCTGATAATATCAATTTACATTTCCCATGGAAGTTAATTTTCTAAAAATAGAACTTGCATATTCTGACCACTGATTTGAATTATACGTTGGAAAATACGTATGTTCGTGCGAAACATATTTTTTATCAAAACGCGATTTTTGACTTCTAAATTATCTTTGAAGTTGATTTCATGCCAGAAATCAACTTCCGGTCTGGACAACCCACTTCCGGTAGGAACCGAAGAACGATGTCGGTTTAAGGTTAGACATCATTCCTGATATCCTAAAAATTTGTTTTTCAAAGATGAAAAATTTCATAATAACTTGACACGAGATCATTTTCAAAAGTCATTTAGAAATGAAAAATCGCATTTTAATAAAAAAATGTTTCAGACAAAACTTTCCAACGTACAATCCAGAATTGAAAAAACTGTGGTCTATTTAAAAAAAATTAACTTCCGGTCTTGATAACTCACTTCCGGCGGGAATCAGAAGTTGATATCAGCAATCGATAGAGCTCACCCAATTTATTTAACATGGATCCATGAGTTTTTTGAGAAAAAAAAACAGTTTTAAAATGGTGGTGGGGTGGAAGGGTGGTTTTCGACACCCGTAAATTTCGTGAGTTGAAAGTTTGCCCCTCCACAACTGTTGTATTCAGTGTACCAAAAAACAAACGTAAATTTGCATTACATTTAATTTGTTTAAATTAAAAACTAAATAATATCGTATAATATTTCATAGGCTAAGATCTATACTTAAATTTTTTTTTGCGCATGGATGTTTATATTTATGTTTGTTATCCATTTGCCGTAAATGTTAGACCAGTTTAATCGAATTTAGTTATACATCCCAGTTAAATATAACCTTGAATAAAATCTACAACAGTGCTTCCTAACCTTTTTAGCTGTACGTCCCCAAAAAGTAAAAAAATATTTCACGACCCCAAACCCAATGAAATCTAGTTAAAACTATTTAGCTGCGTTGATAGCGATGAGTATGAACATGCATGTATGAATTGTACAAGCATGAGCAATTAAAGGTTCCAACTTGATATGTACGAACTCCTTGTAATTTGGTCTGCTTGCATAATATTCGCTGGGGAAATGTCATGTTCGAATATGCATATGATATATTGAAGAAGTCGTGCTCTCAGCAGTATAAAAGAGGCATAAGGGTTTGCAGAACCTCAGTTTATTTTTGAATGCAAAGCTTGCGTTACGTGCCTTTACTTAAGTTTTAAAAACGTAGTTTCATTGAAAATAATAATGATTGATGTTCCGGTTTTTTAGTGTGCGGTCAAACGGTATAACTAATTTTTTTTCAGTTAGAATCTTATGCATAATGGATAAATTTTTGAAAAACGAAATGATCCCATCTACATCCAGTGAATCGATTGGTAAAAAGACAAAATTGAACAACGGCAGTTATTAAAATTTTGGTTTTATCTCGTTAGATGGAAAGCCACAGTGCGTTGTTTACTTTCAAGTCCTTTCCGATGAAACTATCAAAATTAATTCGACACTTTGAAACTAAACATCCGGATTATGAAAGAAAATCCTTGGAATTTTTCGAAAGAAAATTACATACTTTTGAGAAATCAATAAACTTTTATATATAAATCAAGCTATAGTGAAAAAGTACACTTAAAGCATTTTTTCCCGTAGCATTAGCAGTAGCTAAGATGTTCAAACCCCATTCAATCACAGAAAACTTCAGATTGCCTACTGCAGTTGTTTGGCCAGTGCTTTAATAATCGCGGAAGAAGCAAAAAATTGATAAAATATTCCGCTTTCTAACAACATAGTATCAAGACGAATCGATGACTTGGATGGCAGCCGATGTTCGCGGTGAGTTCAAGTGAATTTTTTAATATTCAATTCAGTATTCAGATGAATGAATAGATGTGACAAACATTTCTCAGTTCTTTTGTTTTGTGAGATATGTATGCGATAGGGAAAATGTGTTGTTTTGTAAATCAATGCATGTTCTTGCAACAGGACGTTTTTACGTTTTTTATGAAGTTACGAAAATCTATAAAATAGATTGGACAAAATGTATTGCTGTATGCAGTGATGGTGCAAAGAAGATAACTAGAAGAATAGTGGATTTCTGGAAAAAATTAAAAGATCGTCTTATACCAAGGGCTGAACGGACGCATTGCTTCCTTCACAAGACATGTTCTTGCCACAAAAAATCTTCCGGAAAATCTCAAATACGTTTTTTTTGATGGCTGTAAAAATGGTTAACTTTATTAAAAGTTTGCTGTTACATGTCGGCTGCTTGCAAAACTGTGCGAAAAGAAAAAATTCTCTTCCATGTAGAAGTCAAATGGTTTTCGCTGGGAAAATTGTTAACCTGGTCATTGGAATGCGAGATAATTAATAATATTTTTTCCGGATAAACAAACGCCAATCTTAATATTTTTACAGAATAATGAGTATATGTTGCTTTTCGCTTATTTAGAGCTGATGTATTTTATCATTTAAACGAATTGAATATGAATTTAAAAGGACATGATTAAAGCATTTTATTAATCACAAAGTTCTTGGTTTCAATAAGAAGCTCTGGATTATTCGCCAGCAAAAATTTTTATATGCTTCCACTCATTCCGATTATATTGAGAAAAATTTGGATGAGGAAGGCACTGTTATTCCACCACGGTTTCGATAGCTTGAAGGTGCATTTGCGTGAGCTAAAAATTCAGTTGACGGAGTATTTCGCTGAAGATAAAAATGATTTCTCGAAGAGGTGAGTAGAGAATCCATTAAATGAAAACGTTATTGCAGCTGCTAAGTTACCACTTAGATTCATGACCAGCTCAAGTTTTATCGAAATGTCTGCCGATAAAACGTTACAACTACAATTCACATCTGAAGATTTAGATAGGTTTTGGCTTGTTTGTCGAGGTGAATATGGAAATTTAGTCACAGAAGCATTGAAAATATTAATCCCTTTCGCCACATCTTACCTCTGTGTTTTTCGTTATGGTTACATTAAAAACTAGTTATAGGAATCGTTTTTTATTTCTTGAAAGGAATTTTTTTTGTGTGTTTCTAACATAGACACGCATAAAAGAAATGATGGAGAAACTCGATCATGAAGTTTCATGTATGGAGAAACTTTTAAATGAAAAACAAACGCAACCTTCTCATTATTTATTTTCTGTAAAGTGTACTTATAAATTTAAGTAAAATGTTTATAATAAATTTTTTTTTTCTCGTAAAATTATTTCATTATTGTTTACGTGTAAAGTTATAGGCTAATTTCGCAGCCCCCAGCTTGAGAAACGTTGATCTAGAATATTAAAAATCAGAATATTCATTGGTGCTGAGCAACAACCATTTGTTTATTTCCATATTAATTCGAACTGAAAATTTATAGGGTCAGCTTTAATTGTATTAACGATGAGGAGCGTTGTACTTTTTAACAAAATCGAAATACATTTGCCCTTTTTTCAGTGTGAGAAAATTACAACTGTGCTGTGCTATGCAGGGTTTGTGATGAAAGATTACTTCAAATTAAACAGGTTGCAACATCGAGCAGTGTTTAATTTCCTGAGTAGCCGGATACTTGCCGAGTAATAACGATTCACTCCCTTTAGCGTACATAAATACTTGTTGATCTTTACAAAATAGTTACATTTTACAGTACATATCGTTTTAATTTTCTTACATTTCTTGGTTAAAAATAAATTTTTACGTTGTAAATTTTTCATTAACAAAATTAAAAATATTTTTTTCATTTTCAAGATATTTTTAACATATAAATCCGTAGATAAAAATTAAATCATATATTATTAATAAAATGCATTTTTGTCTTAAATTTAACTAACTTCAATAGACGAAAGTATGAATTAAAATTGTGTGATAATTTCAAACAATTTAAATGCTTAAGAAAATAATATTTTCTTAATAAGTACTGAAAAATTTTCCTTAGTTTGGTATTTCAGATCGAATTAAATACGTTTCCATTAATGCGTTGGATTAATGTTAAGATTATAATTGTAGGTGTAGATTTTGTGATTTAAAACTGTCAATTTACCAGGTTTTGAATACATTAAAAAATTATATGTTAAAGTTTACAAGTGGGTTTTGTATTATTTGTTCCCATTATCCGTTTTTGTCTAATATACCTGGTAGTATGTTGATACAAACGGCGTGATTCAGTAATACTGGATTCTTATTTCTTTATTCAATATATGCTGATAATATAATATAATATATTTCAATATATGCTATTTTTTAAATTAGGCAGAAAAGTTTTGATTTCATTTTAAATATTAAATAAAGTTTTCGTTGTTTTTTATTGTTAAAGTAGGTTGTATCAGAAAAATATTGTTTTTTACTTCCTTGTACGAAGTGAAGGAAGTATTGTGATCACGAAAAACTTCGGTTTTCAAATTTCAAGCAAAATATCCGTTTTGACCATCCCTGAATCCATTTTCACTGTTTCGGCGTGACGTTTCTACGTACGTACACATGTATCTCGCATGATTCAAATATGATTAGCCGTAGAATGTTAAAATTTTGGATTTAGGATTGTTGTAAAATTTAGTTCTGGACTTCCCCTTTTGATTGCAATCTACAGGACCAAAAGTATCCTAAAAAGCCCAAAAATAAAGAAAAAAAATTCGAATTTGGACTTTCTTAATTGCAGTAATCAGCTCTCATTGAAAGATTTTCAACGTTATATCTTAAATGGTACTTTGTTTCATTGGTTCCAGAGTTATAGCCAAATAAAATTTTAATTAATGAAATATTTGGATCTTACAAGGGGAAGTCACATCAGTTCCGATCCGACTTCATTTCCTTTTTTTTTAATTTAAATATATTGATTTATTAATTATTAACCTCTGATTGTAAAAAAAAAAGTATATATGTAGTTTAATAGGCGTACAAGGAAGTCATGTGGTGTGCACATCAAATTTTTTCATTAGTTATTTGTCTAGTTTGATTGTATTCTAAATCCTTTCTATTCTATACCGATCTTTTAACTTCAAAATAATTAATTCGTCTTATGTCCTCAGTTATCTAATATATTAATTTCAATCTTTCACTTCCTTTGTAGTTTCTACTCGCTACAAATTTCTCTATTTCTAGATTAACTAAATCTGCTTGTGCTAATATGTGATCACCAGCCTAATTCATTTCTTTATTATTGGATACTAAGATAACTTCCCTTTTCTCCTGCTTTTCAAACATTACATGCTTTTCAACATCACATTAGGTACCGCTTTTCAAAGTCCTCTATTGTTTTCAATTCTACTTTTCCTATTTTCTTTTTTTCCCTACATTAATGCGTTAAACTTCGTACAACATCGTTTAAGGAAATCTTTCTTATTCCAGGATCTAGCTATAGATCTAAGAACATTTAAAAAGAAGAGTAACAGTACGCTGGTACAAAGTATGAGAAAATAAAATATAAACTTGCCAAACAATTATTAATTAGTAAATAGTGTCCAATAAATTACAATGAAATTGTAAACCGTACGGTAAGAGTCTCACAGATAGCATTTCTTTCGCTCAAAATATCAAAATTTCTGTAGTATAGATAAAAATGTTTTAAAAAAAAAAGACACTGATACCAAAAAAGGTAAGACACACTAATTTCTTTTATCAAAATCTTTTATTAATTTAGAATTTTCTTAAAAAAAAAATACATGGTAAATATATGTAATAGACAATAGATATACAATAATAGATAATAGACTATGTTTAAGTGTTCCATATAATAAACAAAATAAATAAAAAAATGTTTCAAAACTCTTACAGCCCGATTTCATTTATTAAACACGAATAATCATAAGAACTGTATTATTTCTGTAACTGTGATATGTATTACATATAAATGAAATCGGGCTGGTAAGAGTTTTGTAACAAATTTTTATTTTTTTTGTAGTTTATTTTATTTTTTCTATTTTTCTGTATTCTCCATATACCATATACCGTAAATGTAGCCATACAGTAACATAATATCTTCAAAAATTAATTTCGTTACTTCTGTTCGTTACCCAACTTTCCTCTGCTCTTTTATAACTTCTACTCAAAGAAGTTGTCTTTTCTTTTACTTCTAATTTACGTAATTAATTTTATAGTTGAAATTTCAAAAAAAAAAACTAGAAAAGGTTGTTTGATTTATTTTAAAAAACTCGATTTTGCAATCATTGTAAAAACAATGAAAAAATATATTAGTCCTAACAACTAATTTTTCTTATTGTCTTCTGATTTGATCGTTTTTGGAATAACGATTTTTTGTTTATCGACAATTTTTTACGGAAGATCTATATTTCAGTCAGTAACAGCTTTTTCTTAGTGTTAATACAATTCGAGAATTTTTTGGCATCCAGTTTTCAATAATTTTTCTTCTATCAGGAAACTTTACTTTTAAAAACTAAAAACCTGGTTTCATAAGCTGCATAACAAGATTATATATAACAAGATAATTCGTAATGTATTACAAGATTATATGATTAAAAAGTAATCATGGTAAAGGAAATATGAACAGCAGTCCACAAAATATCTTACGTAGTTTTATTGAAATTGATATGTGGTTGTTACAGTAATTTCCTACCACAACAGTTCATAAAGTTATATTTTAAAAGTTTTTTTTTCAAATACCACTTCATCAACAGTTTTCTTATTTACTACCTTATCAAATCAAAAATCCCATTCATTTTTTCGAAAAAAATTCCTCATTGAAATAGTTATTATTTGAAAAATGAACGATAACCTATAATCATTCTTTCAAAATCGTTCAATTTTGACGAGTTTTGTGTGGAAGACTTAAGTCAATAAATTAGTAAAAACATTTTTCTTGTTCCACAAAGTTGCTTAATCGATTTTGGTTAAATACGAGTACAAATATTTAAAAAAAGATACTTTCTATATTAAAAAAAAAATCACTAATGAAGTGAAATATTATACGTTAAGAACATTTGTTCGTGAGTAGTTTTGCTTGTCCAGGAGTTTTATAGTTATCATGTTCGAGTTTTATATTTTTAAAGATTAGTTACGTGTGTAGTTGTCAGTGTTACTTGCGTTATAATTTTAATATTTTATTTTTCGTTTTTTATAATTTATTGAAAATAAAATAATTAATTAATTCAAGAAAGTTGAAAAGGAAATTTGTTTTCTTGGAATTATTCAAATTCCACATTTTTTTTACGTAGTTAAATTTAATCTATGTATAAAGTTTGAACATTTAAAAAAAAAGATTTGTTTATTCGTGTTTCTTAAATGCAAACATACTATTTCATTTTATAATATTTTATGTGTTTGTCCTATTTACCGTTACTGGTTTTATATCTAAAATATCATTTAGGAAAGAATTTCAAACTTTGTGAAAGAAAATGTCGTATATAGTTTCTGTAAATGCGGGCTGATTAACTATCTGATTTTCGTTCTTTGACGTGAAATTACTTTTCCCTTTATCTGTAGTTCTGTGTAAATAATGGTAGTTTGTATGGAGCTAATAAATCATTAAACTAATAATTATTACTTTTGATATTTCTTAAACTTATCAGTTTTATAAAATTTTACTGTAATAAATTAAAAAAAAAAGGTATCAGTTCGCGATATATATATATATATATATATATATATATATATATATATATATATATATATATACGCACACACACACACAAGGTCTGTTAGAAAATAACCCAACATTTTTAAATGGAAATGCGCGCCAATGGAAATATTTAGTGACGTGCGGTTGGCATCATTGTGTTTCGCATAACCCTCTGTATAACTACATGTTCTTGGATTGTTAGTGTTTAATTTTCGTGTCATTGTTATTTGAGTGTAACGTGTGTAAGAATTAGCCGCGATGTTTGGGAGCAACGATACAACGTAAAATTTTACGTGAAACGGGAAAACTTTCACAGAAACGATTAAACTTTTGAAACAAGCTTGTTGGTCTGGGTCGTACGCAATGTTACGAATGGTTTTCACGATTTAAAAGTGGTCGTCAGTCAATTGAAGATGACTCTCTACTAGGAAAGTCTTCGACTTCAACTAATGATACCCGCGTTAAGAAAAATCAGGGATCTGGTGCGTACAAATCGCCGATTGACTGTCAGAGAACTTGCAGAAGAGGTTAGCATCTCGATTGGATCATGCCGTAACATTGTGACTGAAAAGTTGAACGTGCATCGAGTTGCAGCAAAGTTTTTTCCTCATTTGTCGACCGAACAGATGAATGAATATCGAGTGGACGTTTGTCAGCAACTTCTTGAACAAGCCAATGACGATGAAACATTCATAGAAAGGATCACAATGGGAGACGAAAGCTGGGTTTATTACTACGACAAAAGTTCAATTATCAGAAAATCGTACATTGCAATCGCTACTAAAATTTAAACACTTTGCACTCAAATAACAATAACACGTAAACTAAAAGACATATCAACAAGCCAAGAATGAATGTGGTTACTGAGGAGGTTATGCGGAACACAATGCTGCCAACCGCACGTCTTATATCTCTGTTGATAGGTAGTTAAAAATGTTCGGTTACTTTCTGAACTGACCTCGTGTATTTGTATATATATATATATATATATTTAAAATTTTTATTGTGAAAAATAAAGGTTTCATTAGAAATTGTTAATGTACTCATATAATTCCAGATTATTTATTATTTTACCCGACTACGACATGAGTCGACCGTGAGTCGCAGATTCACGGTTTAACAATGTATCTGCGTAAGTAAATTAGTTTGTATTCTTCTAAAATAAAAACGGTTTGATTGGTATTTATTTATGTGGCATTAAAGTCCACAAAAGCGGATTTTAATATCAGTTAAAATTTACCTAAGTTACTATTGTAGTCGCGTTAATCGAGTGCATAGGCTCTTACAAGCATATACTAAGGTAGTGCGCATGCTTTGAAGAATTTACTAATCTATCTTTGTGTATTTTTGTAGACTTGACATCATGAGTGACAAATTATAAAAAGAAATAACTGGGAAAAAAGTAAAACAAGTGGATGTCTGGGAATGACAAATTGTAGTCATTTATAAAGATACCGATTTTTTCCGGTACGACCGCTATATATTACCTGGTTCATTTTTCTGTGACCACTACAAACTACTTTAAATCTATATTCTAGATAAATTTTTGTGTTAGACTAATACTAATATTATAACTGAGCTACCGGTGTAAACTTAGACTGCTGTTATTGCTGATGCGGCAATCCAATCAGTTTACGTTCCGTTGGCTTATTTAATCATTTTATTAATGTGTTATTGTTTAGTATACTTCTGTTTGTTCAGTTTGGAAGTTTTCTGTTAATATTATTTTCACCTTTTAATAAAAACAGATCCTATTTGTTCTGAGGTTAGTAAAGAAGTATGTTTTAACCGTGTTAGTTATAAAACAATATTATGACTCATAATTTAACTTTTAAGTCTTTATTTATATATTTATTCTGTAGTATTATCATTTATATTTTATAAATAAGTTATCAGTTCTAAAATTTTGTTTAAATCCTACTAGTTGTTATACAAATTTTAGACAATATCGATATATTGTTTCATATATATCCGAGGTGTGTGAGAAAAGTAATGAGATTGGTAACACTGCGAGCGATCTGGCAACGCTGTGTCTACCGGTCTGTGCTAGACCGGTTTGTTCATCCCTTCCACATGCTCAGTACGAGTTTCAGCTCCGTTCAGCTAACACATTATTTTTGACAGCTCCATCAGTGAAGTTGTGTGTTACGAAAATGAAGCATCGGAATTTAGAGCAACGTTGTGCAATCAAGTTTTGTGTTAAACTTGGGGAATCCGCGAGTGTGACCTATGAAGTTGAAACAGGCCTATGGGGAACATTGCTTATCAAGAGCACATGTTTTCCGCTGACATAAATCATTTTTGGAAGGCCGAGAACATGTTGAAGATCAACCTCCCTCAGGGAGACCTTCAACTTCAAAATCTGACGAAAACGTTGAGCGTGTGAGGGTTCTTGTGAGATCAGACCGTCGTTTAACAATAAGGATGATGAGTGAACAGTTAAATTTAAACACTTTCACCGTACATCAAATTTTGGCAGACGATTTGGACATGCGAAATTGGTGCCGAATAATGTCACAACGGAACAGAAGGACAATCGAAGAAACGTGTGCGTTGATCTTCTTGACAGGATTGACAATGGTCAAGAATTCTTCAATCGTGTGATCACAGGTGATGAATCCTGAGTATTTGTGTACTATCTTGAAACAAAGCGGCAAAGCGAAGAGTGCCACACTCCGTCATCTCCTCGACCGAAAAAATGTCGAATGAGCAAATCAAAGATCAAAACCAGATTTACTGCTGATTTACTTTTTTGACATTAGGGGTATCGTGCATAAAGAATTTGTTCCTCCAGGACAAACTGTCAACCTTTGTTTTACAAAGGTGTCCTTGAAAGGCTCAGGAAAAGTGATTCGCTTGAGACCAGACATTGCAGACAAGTGGATGCTTCATCATGACAATGCGCCGTGTCACACGGCCATTTCCATCAGGGAATTTTTCACCTCAAAACGCATTCCTACGGTTCCTCAATCTCCCTATTCACCTGATTTGAGTCCTTGTGACTTTTCCTTTTCCCGAAATTGAAACATGTCTTAAAAGTACGTCATTTTGGAACTCTGGAGAACATTCAAAAGACTGTTTCCGACCAGTTAAAAGCCCTACCAGTTGAAGCCTTCCAGCGCTGCTACCAGGAATAGGAACAACGATTCCGCCGGTGTATAGCTGCCCAAGGTAACTACTTTGAAGGAGATAATACTGTTGTTTGAAAAAAAAAACTTTGGTAAGTAAAAAGTCAGTCTCATTACTTTTGTCACATACCTCGTATAAATATATTAACGGTGTTAAGAATTTAATAATTTAAATTACTTACAGAATTACTATATATCTAATACAATGTTATTTTTAACTAAAAAATAACAATTTCTAATAATATTATAATTCATCATGGTATGTTTACTTCATTTACTGTTTATTATTTCTGTAAGAATTGCAAAATTATCTCTTTATGTATTATTACATTTATTTTTTATGGAATAATTTTGTTTGAGGGAGTTTTGTTATAAGGTGGGCACCAGTTCTTTTCTTCGGGTTTTAATATATCTTCAATAAAAATTACTCGCTCTCTAATCAGCTAGAAACTTAAATTAAACTGAAAATAACATCGAGTTATAAAACATCCAGTCTAAACTAACGTCAGCCGTTTTTCTTTATATTTAATTTTTTTTCGAATTTGCCATCTCTGGACCGCGTGTACAAACTTTACCTTTTCTTTGAGGCTTTACTCTTCTGCCATCACTGTCTTCATTTTTCTCAGTGTTTCTCTATGTTATTCTATGATTCTCTTCCGTCTTGAGTCACTTTAAATCTTTTAAACTCATTTACGTGTTTTTTTCTAAACAATTACCGTCTGTAAAATTTATTTTCTTATTCCGATCTCTTGGGAGATCCTTTTCTATCTGTAGAAGCCAATTGTTTTTACTTTTGAACTTATCAAAGAAGTAGAAAATCTTTCTTCATTTACTCTTTTTAAACGACCGTAAAGGATTATTCTACGATTTTAATTGTGTCGATTTTGTTTACAAATTTTTTTTATGAATTTCCTATTTTTTTATAACATTTTTTTTTTTACTTCCCCATTTTGGGTCTAATATTTTTCTTAGAATTTTTCTTTCCTTTTTTAAAAATCTTGTCTAGTCTTCCTTGATTATTTATTGTTAATGTTTCTGACACGTAAAGAGTTTCAAGGTTTTATAATATCTGAATAACGCGTTGTAATAAGTCGAGTTTTTTATTGTAAAGATTTTTGGTTAGTTGGAAAACCATTTCCATTTATTTGCCCAATTTTCTAAACGCATTTTGTCTACTTCATTCTTCTAGATTACATAACCTACATATTAAATTTTTTCCAGGATTTTAATTTTATATCTTGGGTGATCTATCTGTTAATTTTCTTAAAAATTTATACTGCATCATTTTGAAATTGTGTTTTAAAATAAATTTACAAATTATAAAATTGTTACAGATCAAGCGTATATTTAATTTATTTCATGTATTGTTTATATTTATTATTTTAATTGTTACTTGTACTTGCTCTATGCGCCAAAGATTGCATTCATAGCAAACTAAATTAGTTGTTTCATTAAATATCCAAGCCTTCATTGGTTTTTGTGTAAAGTAGAAAATTGCCGTTAAAAATGTTTAATTGAATACAAATGACTAAACTTGTAATTAACATACAAATCTTTTATTATTAAATTAACATACTATTATTATTCTTTATTGTGGAGATCTGTAAAGAAAAACATCTGAAAAAGGATGAAGGAAACATACACCACGGCCTTTAGTTAGATAAGCCTTTGAAGATTTATATACAGTCAAAAAGAGATAAAACAGTGTCTCTCGACGGGGTATATTGCATAGCATATTTACTTATCTCACGTCTTTGTTGCAGGCTTTTTCATATGCAATATTTTTTACGAAATAATTGAAAGCTATCATTTGTGGTAAACAAACTACACTAAAAGATGCCGATTTTTTTCTCCCCTAAAACTTATTTCTTGCCGGAAATATTTTATACCAATCAAAAATCCCTAGTGCTGAATACTTAGAACTGTTTATTTTACAGTATTTATATAAAACACTGTTTAAATTTGAAACTTTTTTCTTGATAGCTTGATAAACTGCTTAGACTTGGTAATTAAATTTTATTTACTTTATAATCATATTTATTATGTTACATTCATCTGGTTGTCATTAAGATTACAATCACAGTTCTTTGTGATTACAATTTTTGTGATAAACCTTTATTTTTCTCAGTGTATAACTTTTATTGACTGGTTAATTTTAAAGACAAAAAAGTTGGCAAAGTATTGCACGACTTTCCCGGCTACGCTGGTCAAAATGTAGTATTGTAAAATGGTAAAAATTCTAAAAAATTGTGAAATAAAAATACTAAAAATTTAAAAAAAAATTAAAAAGTAGTTGTAAAAAATAAAATCGCAAAAAATTCGACGAAATTGTAAAATAAAATAACCGCAAATAATCATTAAATGTTCTTGCACAATTTTTCCATATTAAAAAGACGTTTTTAATAATGCTAACATTCACAAAAGTTAATTTTCTAAACGATGTAACGTAAATTTTGTCAACATTTTCTAAATGAAATCGAAATAAATGAAAAAATAATTTTCCGAATTTTGTAAAATTTGGGAGCCAAAGTATCAAGGGAACATTTTTTATTGTTTATGATTATTATTAAAATAAGATTTAACCATCAAAATTCCTAAATTTTTAATAAACATATTTTTGATTTTAGGAGCTTATACTATTTAGTTTGTGGGAAAATTTGGGGAATATTTATTTATAAGAAGTGATCACTAACAAAAAAAAAATTAAACATTAATTAAAAGTTAATTATAATTAACATAAATTAGTTAAATTATACATTTTAAGAAACATTAATTTAAAGTATTAAAAATAAGTTATAACTTTTACGAATATAATTAAAAAAGTCTAATGTGAACAACACATGATTTCCTTGTACGTCTATTAAATTACATTTACATATTTTTTATAATGAAAAGTACATAAAATTTATTTCATTAAAAACTTCTGATTATTTTTTTATAATTGTAAATAAATCAATATATTAAATGGGGGAAAAAAAATTTAAAAAAAAGGAGATGAAGTCTGATTCGAACTGATGTGCCTTCCCCTAAAGTCCAGCTATTTCATTAATTAAAATTTTATTTGGCTGTAACTGTGGAACCAATGAAAATAGGTACCACTTATGACACATCGTAGAAAAGCTCTCAATGAGTGCTTTTTATTGCAGTTAAGAAAAAGTTCAAAATCTGGTTTTTGGGCACTTTGGTTCAGTCGATTGCAATCAAAAGGGGAGGTGCAGAACTAGATGTTACAGCAGTCCTGAATTCATAATTTCAACATTCTACGGCTAATCTTTTTTGAGTTATGATACGTGAATACGTTATAACATGATACGTTATTGAATTATGATGTACGTGATACGTACATACATATATACATACGTACGTACAGAAGTCACGGCGAAACTAGTCAGTATGGATTCATGGATGGTCAAAATGGATATTTCCATTGAAATCTGAAAACCGAAATTTTTCGCAATCATAATACTTCTTTTACTTTGTACAAGGAAGTAAAAATTGCTTCTCATTTGTGATCGGAATGTAATGTAGGTGCCAATGCTACTTTAATTTTAATAGTCTTTAAGTAATGAAGAAAAATACAAAAAATGTTCTTTTTTATAATAAAAAATTAAAAAGAGTTAAACCTAAGAAATAGAATGTATATTTTTTTGAGATGGGCAAAAAATTCTAAAAAAATTTTCCAAATATATTCATATGTTAAACTGAACATGCTTAAGTAAAGTTTTCTCTAAATCTACCACCCACTTCAACTACTGCTAAAATAAGAAGAAAGAACTTTCTACGTTTTAAATCCGGGGTCTATAATTTAAAAAGTAGTAACATTTTTTTTATTGCTTTATATATGAAGTATAAAATTTAAGGAAATTTCTGAAAAATATTTAAACCGAACGGAGGTAGAGCAAAAGAATAAAAATTGTATATATCTATTGTTAGAGGTGGGATTGATTTTTTTAAAACAATTTATTGTTTTAAAAAAATAATAAATTTAATTATTAAATTATTAAAAATAATAAATTTTATTAATTATATATGCATTGTAGATATATATGCACTTGCTTTAATAAAGTTTTCTCTAAAATTTCTCTGAATAAAATCGAAATTGGTTTTTTCGCGATATTCCTCCGGCCTCGTAACTTATTTTGAAAAAAATAAATACGATCAGTGTCCTATGTATAGAAATATTTCAGCCAAATTTGAAACAAATCGGTTTGGTTATTCCTGAGGTAGACCAAAAGCAGTGCGAAAAACATACATATGTTTTTTTTAGTTTAACTACTAGTTGGGTCCTGAAACGTAAATATTTGGAAAAACCCGATTTCCCATTTTTGACATGATCACCATACTTTTTCCTTTAATATAACTATTCTATTTATATTCACCGGGAAAATAAATATTAAATAACGAATTTATTTTTCAGATCAGAATTTTTATCGAAAACTTTTGTTGGATATTTACGAATTTTGATTTTAAAATTAAATCTCAAAAAGACTACAGCTATTCTCAAGCATTTCTATTTTCTTTACCGTTTCTTTCTTTTTCCTGTTTAGCTTCCGGGAATTACCGTTCTGGTATTACTTCAGACGATGAATGAAGTTGATGTGTATGAGTATAAATGAAGTGTAGTCTTGTGCAGTCTCATTTCAACCATGTCTGAGATGTGTGGTTAATTGGAACCCAACCACCGAAGAACATTGGTATCCACGATCTAGTATTCAAATTCGTATAAAAGTAACTGCCTTTACTGGGACTTATTGTTTTAACCTAAAGAATAAAAAGCACACCAGGTTGGTTAACTCGCCACAAATCTGTTTCTAACAGTTGATTCTTGAAGTCGAAAGTTCTGATGTACAAATCCTACTAAAAGTTAGTTGCTTTTATATGGATCTGAATAAAAGGCAGTGGATAACTATGTAACTATGTGTGATAACTATGTTGGTGGCTGGGGTTCAATTAACCACACGTCTCAGGAATGTCGTTTTGAGTCTGTACAACATTACACCTCACTTACATGTCATCACACCTCATACATCATCATCTTCTTGTCATTGTACCCTGGTGGTGGGGGGAGATTGCTCATGTTCGCTAGTTTATTTTATTGTAATGTAGACATTAAGAAAATAAGCAAAGAGCTTATATTTTTTATTCAATTTTGCAAAGAGGAGGAAATTTTATGTTTTGGGGTTATGCTTTTTTGTTTATGCCGTTCCCCTCTAACGCCAGAAATGATGTTTTAGATACTGGAAGAAAATTGTAGATAAATAGGAATACTAAAGTCCCTAATTATTAAAATTAATGTGAATAAGTAATTTAAAATAATTATATAAATGTTTATGATTAACAGATATTTTATTATTTTAAAACACTATCACGTGTTCCAGATAAAATTCATAAATGTGATTTCAATTAAAAAAAAAAGAAAAATTGAAGGAGCCTAATAAGGATACCAATCCCTTTGACTATATTTTCACAGTAACATTGGAACAAACCGATGTAAAAAACAAAATAAGCTTTCTTTTTGGAACTTATGAAGTATTATTATATAAAGTACATTTAATTTTTTTCATCTTCTGATTAGATATATTTCTCAGTGTTTAAATTTGTCTAATGTTTTTTTTTTTTTTAATGAGGATTGAGTTTTTTCTAAATAAATTTAATGGACAGGGGTTAATTAGTGTGAATTGTTAACTCTCAAATTTATTATTTTTTCAAGGAATCCCTGTTTAATCCTTTTTTTTCATAATATTTATAAAATACAGATTTCAAGTTTGAAAACTTATTGTTTTTCTTTTTCTCACTAAAAAGTTTTTTTCAAATGAACTTTTTCTGTGTGAAAATTTTTTTTAAAATTGGGCAGGAGTAACTTTTTTATTTGATTTAAAACAAATTATGAATGATTTCTAAGAAATAGAATTTACTATAACTGTGTATCAAATTAATGATGACATTAAGAATGAACAAGAGATAGACTAAGAGAGAGTGAGTGATCTGTATGACCCATGACTGTGATGATGCGGTTCTTCTCACTCTACCCAGTCGTATTGTTCATTCTGAGAATTTTTCTCCCTTGGATCATTAGCTTCTATTCAACTCACAAACATCTGCAGCTGCTTGTACTATGCGGTGAATACAAAAGACAGTTATGAGATGTGAAATTAACAAAATTTACTAGAACAGTTTTACGAAAATATTGTTTTATTAAATGTTAATAAATAACAAGATGTTTGACTGGGATGCCTCAATTCTCTTCTGTTTATATAAGTAATGAATCTGATCAGCATGAAAGACTATTCTTCCTTATTTATTTATATTTTTCTTGTGCTCCTCCTTTCGACTCATCCTTATTTTGATTCGAGAGATATATTTAATTATTGGTAAATGTTATATATGTCTTATGGCCTTCTATTTAATACCAGTTTCTTATCTGCACTGTATTCATACATTTTCTGAATGTCAGTGAATATATATAATAAAGAGGGCATGTGTAGAAAAAATGAGATGGAATATTCAATATTATATCATATTTCATGCTGTGAGTCTGTCGCCCAGTTTTTACCTCACATTTGACTTATTCGTGCTGCTCTCCTTCGACACTCCCATCTTTCCTCACTATTCCTATTTCATCACTAATATCCTTCAATTCCTGTTGTCTACAGATATAGAAGTTGAAAGATATTTAGGAGCATCAAGTAAAAGTTTGTTTAATTATTTGAACAGGTATTGAAGTGGATGTACTAGCAAATATTATTTGATATTAACTAAATTTTTGGGAACAATAAAGTTTAGAAGATTAAGAGTGTAAAGAATCTACAGTATTTGGAAACATACAGTTGTTTCTGTTAGTTAATTAACAGACCCTGTACTACACATACGGTAAAAAAAACCAACAAAATGATTTGCATTATTCCATATAAACAAAATTTGCATTACTCGACTTCATTTTATGATCAGCTACACATATAGCAGATCATGATATAAAACAAGGTGCACATAAACAATTTTATTGGTTATTATGCAGTTTGGTGAGAGTAACATTATTATTGGTAACAAAACTGCTATTACCTTTGGAGCAATCATAATGGTAAATATTTAACTACTGTTCTAATCATCCTAGTTGGTTAGATATAAGAGATAATGTTGTAAAGAATATTTACAGTGTTTTGCCTATTGCAACTTTCGGTTGTCCTATCTAGTAGAAAACGTTAAAAAAAAAAAAATTAATTTTAAGGAGAGTATTACCTTGTATCTCGGCAATGTAATATTAGTGATATTTAGGTACATTTTTCTAAAGGACTATTCCCATAAGAACATTAATCTTATATAATTTTAAAGGGAATATTTTTTGTAGAATATACACCTTTTTTTCTTTATTTGTTTGTTTGACAAATTTTTTTTTTCAATTTTTTTAAAAATACTTTTTTTATGAAAATTTCAATTATAAAACATTTATTAAACTTTATTTGTTACAGATAGAAAACTAAAAAAACGTGTAGGTACATCTTAACCCAGTAAACACCCATAAAAAATATCATTTAATTTTTGCGAGTTTTAGAGAAAAGTGTTCCTAAATATTTAAAAAAGTAATTTACATAAATTTTAAGGTGAAGTTTTTCATACCTTTCTAATGCATCTGGGCCTCATAATCTGGAACATCAGGATTTTCTTCTCCGTCATTCAGTTTTCTTCTTTTATTCATTTTTACTCCATACTGTTTTACTAACTGTTCATACTCATCTTAATTTACACGTTTTCCATCTATTTCCTAGAAAATAATATTGGCGTTGACTCCCACTCCTAACCCCAGTTGTTACAGCACTCTTGTCTTTCCCATATACGCCCATTGTATGATGAAAATGCATCATATACCTCTCCACTAAATGTTTTGTGACCTACAAACACAGTTTTAGGAATTCTAGTCCAAACAACACTATCAAAGATTTGTTGGGATTCTGGGTTTGTCCGTAGAAGCACTCTTTTAGTAATTCAGGATCTGAAACACTCAAAGAACTGATTACGACTGCTACACTTTGAGGTATGGGTGCTTGTGATGGTAAGGTATCAAAGCTAACCTAGTTTTATTGTATTTGTACCATGTTGATTCATCACCTGGGCAGAATACGTGCTGACAGAAATTGTCTGTAGATATCGTATGGTAAAAATTTATCCACACAGCTTTACTCAGAGCATTTATGGAATGGGTGTTGTTTCTTTTAGCTTGCTTGTAATAATTTTGTAGTCTATCAATCTCCTTATTGCTAATTAATCTCCTAATTACTTGTCAAAAACAAAGCCTTACCATCAATAGGTTTTTTACCAATATATTTTTTTGAAAATTTCTAAGCTTGTAACCCATTTGCTTTTGGATGTGCCCACTGCATTCAAGTTTTTCAAATTTTACATCCTCATCATCAGGTTTAGTTATTAAAACCTTGAAAGCTTTGCTGTCCCCGACCCCTACATATCTGACACTTCGTTTAACAAGAGGTGGTACCATATAATTTGCACAACATGTATTCCCTTTTTGTGCTCATCTAATTTATATTACTTTTTAAATTTGCACACACTTGACAATATTTTGACATTACTTTTATGTCAAGAATTTTGCTTGTGTCAACACTAGTTAGAGAAAGTAATCCGTTGAGACTAGTATGTTAACGTTTTTGCCAGCTATTATCTAGTGCCACTGCTAAGTCCTTATATCCTTCATTCTGCATTATAGCTTCTTGCAGTGCATCGTTCAAAGACTGTTCAGCACACGTTATAGTGGGACAAATATCAAATTTTCAAAATTTAGTCTGTGGTTTTGGAAGTTATATAATACCACACAAAGTTTTTGCGGCATCATCATGGCCTTTCCCTATGGACCGTAGGCCATACACAAATCTGGTATTTACTTCATTACCATGAGTTTTCTTGTCTGATGAATAAAAACTGTATTCTTCCCCACATTTTGTACAGTTGTGATATTTTTTAACGCAAGTCTAACCCTAAATTTTGTGTTTTCATGTAATTCAATGCTATTTTCAGATGAACAGTACTTGCATTGAACAAAAGATTTTATTGCGTCGCACAACAAAGATAAAATACTAATAATATTTCCAGATATTAATTTTTCAGGCATTTCAGTTTCATAAGTACTGATGTTCAAAGATAATTTTTTTTTTTTTTTGACCAAGGAGTATAAGTTTCACTAACTGAAGGTGTCTCACCTAACCTAGAAGTACTGGACTATCACCTGCAGTATTGGAATCATTACTATCAATAATGTTAATATTTTCATCAGTATTTATATCACTTTGTTTCTTTTTTCCCTACCTGGTCCACTATGGCACCTTTTAGTAAACAATAAACATTGCCTGGTCATTTTTTCATAGGATCCAAACACTGTGCTTACTATCACTAGCTGATAAAATAAAAAATATCTGATGTGAACACCACATGTTTTCCTTGTACGCCTATTTAATTACATATACACGTTTTTTAGAATGAAAAGTACATAAAATTTTATTTCATTAATTACTTTTGATATTTTTTCATTCTTTTTTTTTTTTTTTGTTATTGTTGAATTATTATTCATCATAAAAATTAGTTTATAATGAGAGGTTAATAAAATTATTAATAAATCAATGTATTTAAATTAAACAAAAAAAAAAAAAAAAAAGGTAAAAAAAGGAGATGAAATTAGATTCGAGTAGATGTGCCTTCCCTTGTAAGATCCAAATAATTCATTAATTAAAATTTTATTTGCCTGTAACTCTGAAGCCAATGAAAATAAATACCATTTTAATAAATTGCTGAAAAGCTCTCAATGAGGGCTTATTACTGCAGAAAAACCCCAAAATTCAATATATATTGGGGATTTTGAGCTTTTTTTGTCACTTCTGCAGTCCAGTTGATTGCAATCAAAAGAGGAAGTGCACAACTAGATGTTACAACAGTCCTAAATATATAATTTCAATATTCTACGGCTAACCGTTTTTGAGTTATGCGAGACACGTACATACATTCGTACAGACGTCACGTCGAAACTATTCAAAATAGATTCAGGGATGGTCAAAATAGATATTACCGTTGAAATTTGAAAATTAAATTTTTTTCCAATACTTCCCTTATTTTGTACAAGGAAGTAAATGTAAATGTAAAGGTGTGAAATTTCCGTCTAATAATAAAAAAATCACCTTTGGCTCCAAAATAAAAAAAAACATTCAATAAGAAAGAACAGGATGATATCCTCTTACATAAGTTAAATCTATAAAAAATCATCGTGCACCCAAATCATTAAAATATATTTTTTTGTTTGAGGCCTTCCAACTAATTATTGGGGTTTTATTATTTTTTTAATTATATTATATTACTACTGTTCCACATTTTGCTGAAAGTTAAAAGTATTTTATTAGTTTCCTCAAAAGTCAGTTATTTGAGATTGATAATCTAGAAGGTTTGTATATACTGTTTAGGTGAAAGTGTTAGCCAAGCAACACAGTACAAAAAAGTCTTAATTTAATTGAAAATTTAATTTTTTTTACAAATTAATAGATTTAAAAAAGAAGTTATCTCAGGAATGCATTAAACGGGGGATATATGTTAAACCTTTTGATTTATACTACTACATAGTTTTACTTTGAATCTACCCGAATGAAATCTAGTATATTCAGTTTGGAAACTGGCTGAATGCGCGAATTCAGATTAAACACTTCAAAAACTTCAAGATATGAAAAGATCGTAAAATATATATCTATATATTTTTTTTAATCTATGCAATTTTTGAATAGGTTTTTAGTTTTGACATTTACAACGGAATTTCTGGTAATCTAGTCTCATTCTGTAAAGATCAGATTAGCGTTATTTTTTTAAATATTGTTTAAACCAGTGGTTCCCAAACTTTTCCGAGTCGCGGTACCTTTTTCAATTGAAATTTTCCTATGGCGCCCTACCCTAAGTAAAAGTATGAGTATTCGTAACTGATAAAAATAAATATAACTCGTGTATCTTCATTATTTTTTTACATTATTAACATTGAATTAATAATTATAAATGTCTTGGTTCAATTAATTATGAAGCTCTTACAATATTTCGCGGCGCACAGTTTTGGAATTACTAATTTAAACCTTCGAACTGCATTGTTCAAGATAATTTATTGCTTATATTTCGTATCTACTTTACCTTATGAATTAAGTTATAGATTGGTAATATGTGATTAAGTTTTTACATTGTCGTAAGTTAATTGCGAGCTTTTATATTGTAGAACGATTTACTTAAATTAAAGAAGTATTTTCTCAAACATAAAAAAACATAAAACATAAAAGTTTAGAACATGGATTAAATGAAAACAAAAATATTTAAAGTTGTATATTATTTATCGAATTGTCATCTCAAACAGTTTTTATTTATTTTTTTTAAACTAATAAATTTCAATACGTGCACCATTCATCAGTGTCTCGGAAAATGTCCAATGGATTCTCAGTTTCTTCCCGTACTCGAATTAACATACCTTCTGTTAAGGTTACGATTGCTTCATTAATCCTTTTCTTTAAGTGACGTATTTTTTGCGAATAAAAATGTTTTTTTTTTATAAACCCCCAGAAGAAAGAATCTTAAGATGTCAGGTCTGGACTCCTCGGAGGCCAGGGTATAGGTCCTTGCCAGCCTATCCATCCAAAGTCCAAATTTTCCGTTCAATGCCATGCTGACAGAATGCATTAAAGTGCTAGGGTGCACCATTTTGTTTAAATTAATTCGTTGTTTGTTTTCGAGTTCTAGTTGAGGAATTCAATTATTGCTTAACATTGAAATATAGAATTGTTTAACATATCGAAATAAACATTTCCATTAATAGTCTTTTCAGCGAAGAAAAATTCCCGATTACACGATTTTTCATCACATCACACCAAACATTAACTTTAGGCGTGTCGCGACGTTTCTGAAAAATTACATACGGGTTTTCAGATCCTCATATTCGTGAATTGGTCTGTTAACACACCCATTAATGTGGAATATAGCTTAATCCGTTAAAATTATATCGTCTAAAAATGATTCGTTTTCATTAATTTTGTGGGAACTTTCAGCAGCGAAATTGAAACGTATTTTCTCCGCAATTAGTTTTCAATTCTTGCAGTAGCTGGATTTTATATGGATGTAACTTCAATCTTTTGTTTAAAACTTTGTGAACTGTTGTTTTCGGAATATCTAACTCGAGGCTTCGACGAGAGATAGATTTGTTAGGACTTCTGATTGCACATTGTCTTAATTCGTTCAACAATTTCGTCTGATATTCGTGATCTGCCAGTTGAGTTTTACTTGAGAACAAATCCGGTTTCTTTGAACCAAAGTCGTGTATGATTTTCATGTGGTGGCTCGTTTCCATATTCACGTCGAAATACACGCTGAACTAAAATTACGGCAGAAGTGTGGTTAATTGATACAACCACCGGTATCCACGATCTAGTATTCAAATCCGTATAAAAGTAATTGCCTTTACTAAGATTTGAATTTTAGAACTCTCGACTTCGAAATCAAATGATTTGCGAAGACGCGTTCATTAGACCAACCCGGTGGGTAAACTACTTCCTTGATCTGAATTATAGAAACCCCACCACTTTTTATGAATACTCTATATTGTATTCAGTTTTTGATCTATATTTTCGTAGTTTTACTTGTAGAAGTATGATGTTATTCCATTCTGATAGCATTTTAGGGGAAAAGGAAGGAAATTAAAGACCTGAGGTAGTACACCCTTCTTCATTTGAGAGCCAACTGCCTGCAACATGGTTTCTCTATTAAATCTTATTTTCTAAGATATTTACGGCTTTTACAAACCATTTCAACTCGGAGGCTGAGTTTACTAACGAACGTTAGCCTGCAGATAGTAGGTTTACTGCGACCTCTTCTAAATTGTTCTGCCCTTTTTTTTTTTATTTAAATTAATTGAAATTAACATTTTATGAAATATGTTATTTTTTTCATTAAATCCTGCCTGCTAAAATTATATAGGCAATGGCGTGGTTAAATTTTCCCGGAAAACTTACTTGTACAAAATGTAAATTATAAACAATAAATATGGTGAAAGTTGTACAATTAGACTAAAACCTTAATTTTAATTTTGCAGTTATATATATATATATATATATATATATATAGATAAGAAACATTTTTCAATCTCGAATATGCAGACCCAGGAAAAGATTTTTTGGATTCAGGAAAATCAAAAAAGTTGAAAGATGACTTTTGAAACGATTATTATACTATTCTGTTACATTAATTTCTTTTTGTAGAATATTGTTATTTCCTTATTCCAAAATAGTAAAAAGAAGATATCATTTGACTGTTTTTCTTTTTAGGCTGTGATATATGCCAAAATATTGCTTAAGAATTGAGATGTATTGCTGTTTCTTCAAATTGTTGTACTGTGTCTGTACTGTAGCCATCTATATCTAACAAGAAGATATTGAAGCCATTGTTGTTAAATAGATGATTCAACAATTTTCTGATTCATTTTGAATATTCTTTGTTGAGTAAAGCTGAGCATGTGTGGTTAGGTATGTGTATATGTGATTAGGGTATAAGGGTGTGGTTAAAAGAGGAGAAACTTTGAGGTAGCTGCTATTAACTTGTGTTCCTGTGGTTTTATACAACATTATTATTATTCTGTTAAAATAACATAATAACAATGATAAATAGAAAATTTATAATATTTACAGTATTTTCTTCTTAATTTAGGATTTGTGTAGTTAATTACGCAGGTCAACAAAAAAAAATAAATAATAATTTGGAACTGGGATAAAAGTAGATGACTTAGAATAGAATGTTTTTGTTATGCTGAAACTTAAAATGAAATCAGTTTTTCTTCATCACCTCAGGTTTTTTATTTATGACCCTTTAAAATATTGATAAATTCTTACCTTTATTTTGCAGACATCTAATTTATTTTTCCTTATTTTCTTTTTGTGTTCAGTGAAGTTATCTCTTTTTATCATCCACAGCAGTTGCTCATTGTTTGTTCATCCCATCTGGCTTGATAACATTGTTCCATCTGCAATATATCTTGGTGGAACCTTTCTCATTGTTCATTGCTGATGAATCCAAATCCAAATTTAAAAGGAAAAGTCCAAATGCGAATGTAAAAATGGATTTTCAATGACATTCTGCTGCCTAAATTTTTGTAGTTCATTAAGAGTTCATTTATAAGCTGATCGTGTTTTTCAGCTTTTTTGTTTCCAAAAAAACCATTAATGATATCTGGCTTCCATGCTGCTAGTTCTTTAAGGATTCAGTTTGTTGTCAAATATAATTTCACGAATTAATTTTCTTATTTCTGGCCCAGTAAATATTCCCTCTTTTAATTTGGCTTCACTTAATTGTGAAGAAACCTCAACTAAATATTTAAAGCCGTCTCCATCTTTATCTAATACTTTTACAGAATTCTTCATCAGGCCTAGTTTTATGTGTAGAGGTGGTAAAATAATACGTTATGCTTTGAATAGTGGATTATTGAGAACATTTTTTACTTTCCTGGGGTAAACTGATTTATTTTTTGGCCAGTTTTAAACTGCGTAGTGTTTATCTGTAGCCTACCCAACTATCCTACAAACACAAGAAACACATATATTTTGTAAAGCGACTGGAAACCGAGAAGAAGCCCTATCGCTTTCAGATCAGCAATGATTGGCCATGATTGTTCATCATACTTAATAGAATTTAACATTTTTGACATACTTTCATATGTTTCTTTCATTCCTACAGCATGTGCTACTGTTATAGAAGAAAACTTATTCAAGTTATGCAACAACACTACTGCCTTTAAGCTTCTTTTTGATGAGTCTATAAATAAACTATGATCATGGCTAGACATTCAATATCCAGTTCAGACATTAGTCTCTGTTATCATGGCAAGAAGAAATTAAACCATCTCTTCTAAAGTATTTCAGTAAATGTTTGTTTTAATTTCTGTATACTGAAATTTAATATCCTTGCTTAATAAATTCCATTCTTTAAGATGTGAACCTAGCAGTTCTGCATGTTGTTTTGATATACAAGTGATCTAATTAGTATTAGGTCACTCAGTTCTGCTTGTGTGATGAGCTGAGGTTCAGTATTTGATACTTATGGAATGTGATCAATAACTATTGAAGTTGAGGATTCATTAGTTGGGCCTTCTGGGGAATCAGAAATTTCTTTCCAAGAAGTTGGAGCAATCGGAATCGGTAAATCAACATCTTTAAGTACTGGTCTCACAGCTGAATGAACTTTTGGATAAGCTTTCATTGTTTGAATTGAAACCACTAACATTTGCTAAGCAAAAATAACAGTCATCATAATGGTTAGTAGGCTCTCGCAAAATCAGAAGTACCCCTAAAAGCAAAGCTATTTTCTTCCTTTTAATCACTGGGTTAGTGTAACGTAGCTTTTGGTACATGCTTCATATGGAGTCTATAATTTATCTTGATCTCCCAAGGGACAGTCAAAATAATGTTTATAAACAGTTTTCAGCAGATTTGAAACGTGTTTCGTTGACTTTTCTCTGCAAATGTAACAAAAAATATTTGGGAAATTTTTACTAGCCAATCTTTATTCAATGTAAAATTAAAAATTTTTAATGAATGCAAGTAAACTGAAATATTTCAGAAATACTTAATTAATCATAAAAATTATTAAGTTTTAATTTATAAGTACTAAATTACCTAAAATATTTCATAAAATTGTTTCACCATGGAGTGCAATAAAACAGTGTGAAACACACATACACAACTTAACAAATTTTGATGTTCAATGAAATAATAACAAAAGTTGTTCTGTCATAAAAGGCTTTCTCTAAATTTATGGCATCACTTATGAAACAATCTTTATAATATATATAATAAAATCACTACCACAACTAAAAAATACAGCAGCAAGTCATACCAAGAGCTGAACTCATACTGAAGAAAATTTCATCACGCTGAATTACTCATTGCTTGATTTGGTGACAAGTCTTTACATGTATGGCTTAAAATGACATTATTTGACTGTTATGTGTCAAATATAGGTCTACAAACATTCATCACAATACAAATCAGTTGTGAATAAGGAAACATACAGACATACTAAATTATTTTTATTGTTTGTTCCATAAATTATGGAACAAATCAATTTAAGGGGTTGTAACTTGAGAACATTACGTTGTGGGTTGTTTTAGAATACATACTCAGATTCAGCATATAAAATACTATATAGAACACCTACTCCCTTTTCAGTTTCAAATTTTGTGTTGACCAGTGTTATTTCAAAATTATTAAAATTTTTATTACCTTAAAAAAACATTCTAAATTAAATTACAATCAATTTTATTCATTTTGATTAGTGATAAGTTGGATAATTCTTTCAAGTTATTGTAAGACTTTTATAAAAATATTTCATCTCGTGATAATTACATTGAATGTACAAATATTATTTTTCCATTTCATATAATACACCTTATATGTTTCAACTAGGTGTTGACGTTCTATCTGTGTACAGTAAAATAAGTAAACTATACGGTGCACTGTTATATTAAATGTAGTTCAGTGTAACTAAACTAAGTACACAAGTAACAACCAAACACTTGACATGCTTGCATTCGTAAAACACATACAGTACACATTATCTCCCCTCTTGTTGATGCTACAAAATAACAGTGGACGCCTCTCATGTCAACTGCATGAAGACAACTCTGACTGCAACCTTGGGAAACAGCTCCCACATCCCATACATTAACATTAACCCTTTTCATGTAATGGCCTTTTGCTTTAACATGTTCCTTTTAAACAAAAGCAAACATCAATAATAATTGCAGGTGTAGTTTCCGATTCAAAAATAAAATTTCTAAATGAACTTTCTACATCTGAAAACTGTATTGAAAAATCAATTATTTAAGATCATATATTTGTTTATTGTTTGAACAAAACAATTATTATTATTCCAATAAAAAACATCCAATCTTCAGCGATGCTGACCATCCTCTAATATCTAACTTACAGATTTTATTGTAGTTCAAGTTTTCATCCCAATGAACTAAGTTTATTCAAGACAGTATAAGTGATGTTCTAATCTGTTATTTATAGGTTAGATCTTTTAAATTTTCTTGTCAGTTGGGTGGTTTGTTTATTTAGGTTATTATCTTTTCAATAGATGTAATTTTTCTTGGAAGAACGTTAATTTTTACTTTTACTTATGTTTTCCTGTGCGCTAACATTTATAGCAGATCTTATGAGTTCTATGTCGATCAGTGAGTGATTCTCGCAACTAGTCCTACTGAACTGCTCTTGGTACAGGAGGTGGGATACATATATTGCCATTCGATATTGTGTTACTTATTAAATGTATTAATATTATTCATTATTCTGCGTTAATTAACTCGAAATAACACATATTAAAAACTTTATAATATTTTTATTATATTTTTAAGTGGGTGACTAACACATTTAAAAGAAATTTAATTATCAGAAATGTGTATTTTTATGGTAATAACACAAAACCTGTAACCATTTATTTTAAATTAATTATTTATAAGTACATTAAAACTCCCAGAATAAATTCAAAAACATTTTTAATTATTTTTTATTTGTTAAATTTATTAATTATTAATGCTATTTATTTCACAATATATTTATGGAAAATTTATACATCTTTATTTTATAAGTACAGTTGAGACCTGTTGTTTAACAAAATTTTTATTACTGTGTATTAAATGCGCAAAGCATTATCCCACACAGTTATCAAATACATAAAATCATCAAGTACATAAAATAAGCTAATAGTTCCAAATATAAATTATTCAAAAATAAATAAATACTAAGTATTTATACATGTATGAAGTTTTTATACATATACGAAGTATTAATTTTATATTTTAAAATGTCTCTGTAACTACATTAGATGTATATTTAAGTTTTTTGTAGTCCAACCCAAGCAATAACAAAGAACTTTCTTTTAATATTTCTCTGCATAATTGTAATAGAATGACATATACAATATAAATAAAATTAAACTCATTCATCTATATTAAATATACCGGATGTACACTAAAAAATATCGGGATCTTAGTTTGTTATAATCTTTTGGGTGAGGTGTACAGTATTGATTTAAGCTAAAATCCAAGAGAAAAAAGCATAGTTTTAACTATGCTCATGGCCGTATATTGATTCACAATTTTTTTTGCTTAACAGCACCGCTAGCAAAAATGGCCACTCCTGTACCGGAAGGTACAGGAGTGGCAAGGTACAGTTTGTGGTTTTTTTGTTTGTTAAATGTAAATCTTTAGTTACAATTCAACATGCTTTTCGTAAAAAGTTTAATTGTGATCCTTGGAATGTAAAAAACATTCATCGATGCCATAATCAGTTTGAAAAGACCAGATATCTGAGTAAAGGGAAGAGTACAGGACGTCCACTGGTTCCTTAAGAATATATTGAACATGTCAGGGAGTGTCCTGTGTAGAAATAGAAAATTAGTTAAGTCAGTTGCGAACTAGTAATATCGGTGACGAAAGTGTGGAGCGTTTTAAGGAAACACTTACTTATGGAACATACCTAAACTTCATACTAAATACTTCATACCATATGAAGTATTTAGGAATACTATAACTTTTAGTAAAACTTCCAAAATTAATTTAATGATGTTAAAAACTGTCTAACTAACGTAGTAAAAAACAAGTGGAATACTGAATGGAGGAGTTTAAATACAAAATTAAACTCAGTTAAAACTTCTCCATATAAATGGAAAAGCGACGTGAAGTTGACTCGCCGAGAACAAGTAGCTGTGACCAGACTTAGAATCGGTCACACGTGATTAACAAATTCATATTTGTTAACCGGCGAAGAGAGACCAATGTGCGCTGTTTGTAATAAAACACTGACAATCAAGCATATAATAGAAGAGTGTACCATATATGAGGACCTCAGAAAGAGGTTCCGTCTAAGAAATGATATTACTGCTGATTTAGCTAATGGAAATGAAAGAAAAATAGTTGCATATTTACACGCCAGTGGACTTCTTTCTTAAAAGTCTATAAAA
Organism: Lycorma delicatula; assembly: GCF_047948215.1. Classification (NCBI taxonomy): domain Eukaryota; kingdom Metazoa; phylum Arthropoda; class Insecta; order Hemiptera; family Fulgoridae; genus Lycorma; species Lycorma delicatula. The sequence continues at coordinate 125,329,082 of NC_134459.1, read as the reverse complement.
ATGGAGATTTTAAAGCTGTGTTAAAGAGTCTCTAAGTTTCATTCATATATGGGAGTCTCGAAGCGTGGCAAGTGTAGTGACAGAAAGTAGCCCTCTTGCCTAGGCCATCTTGGCTCGTCTGCATTCAAGAGCAGTGAGTCGGGTTGTGTCCAATGATGGGATGGGAGACCCTCAAGGGTAAACTGAGGGCGCGAGGCTATGGTTAAGCGCAATGGATGCCTGTAGCCTGTTTATAAGGAGTCAACTGCCACGGCATCCTGGCGCGATTAATATACTGCTTCACGGCGGTTCTGGTCGCCCCGAGGGTGCTTAAACAAATTAATAAACGAGACAGGTAGAATAAGGAAATTGTATTGTATAGACATACATTTTTAATTTCATGTTCATTGAGATTTTTATCTCAATTTTTAATATCGGGGCCCTTTACACCCCGTAAGTGTTGTGTTTGTCTTTGTTGTTTTTGTCTTAATGTATTTTGTGTAGTTTGTGCTTTAAAATAAAATGTAAGGGCCCTTTACACCCTTACATATGACGATCCAGATGGTGATACTAATTTATTTTAAAGAATGTGACGAGGGCTAATGACCCTAGCAGTCGATGCCCGTAAAAACAAGAAAAAAAATTAATTTAATTTGAATATTGTTTAGAATTATAATCTTTTAATAACTTTAATCTCTTGATTTTTTTTTTTACCGAAGTTTTTCATCAATTTTATTTTGCGTTTAATTGTTTTATTAAAATATGTTCTGAGCTTTTTAAATACACAAAAACCATTTCGAAGAGAATAGTTTCATTATCTTTCTATAAAAGTTTCAAGGATACAACAGGTGTTTGTTGAAACTTTTATGAACATTTATTTAATATTTGTCCCTTGAAATCTTTTGCTAAAATACTTTTAAGTGAGAAAGTTATAAAAACACTTCCCGACAGGAAAACGAATAATGGGAACATAGATAGATGTTGATAAAAATGTCTGAATATTACTAAGAAATTCATTGAATATAAATTTTTACATACATAATTAAGTATTCTGGTAAATATTAAATCGTTAGTATATTAAGCGGGTTAAGTAAATGTTTTAAGTTAGAATACAGTTAAAATTTCTATAAGGTTTAATACAGTCAGTTTCTCCGTTACATAAATAGTAACAAGTTAATGAGATTTTATATGTGCATTATTAAGGTTATGTGTACCATAACAAACCAGATTAGGTATAAAATTCATACCTGTTACTTTGTTCAGATATTGTTAACTTTGTGATATAATTGCTTGAATTATGTTGTCAATTTCCTGTGATAATCTATTTTTCATTATCTCCTATCTTTTTCTTAATTAAAGAAACTTTATTAAAACATCAAACTCTAAAGCAATTTATTGTTGTTTTTTTAAATTAATTTCAAAATTAGGCAATTATATTTGTCATGAAAACTTCTAATTAAAAATATTTTTAAAAACAACTCAGGAGTTAAAAAAAAAACTGTTATTCAAAAGGTAACAGCGATTTACACTTTCTATCATACCATATTCAGCGCCCGTAAGCGTTCCAGAGTCTATATCATTTGGGATATAAATGATAAGAAGCCAGAAATATTTAAGATTTACGGTTTAAATAACTAATTATTGGCTTTAATTATATCAGATTAAAATATTTTTTGTATTTATTTTAGGAACGATTATTATTAGTTCAGAATAATAATAATGATTATTATTATCTATTGTTTTATTACGGATTATTCGTAATTATTTTTTTGTATTATATTTGTAAGAGTTAATATGATTAGTTTATTATGAGTAGGTTATTAATAGTTATTTAAAATTGAATATTTTATGTTTTTTGGTATTTATTTTTGGTCTGTCTTTTTTTTTCTTCTTCTCTTCTTTTATATTTTATCACCAAATCATTTGTCATGCAGTGAAAGACAATTCCAGTTTTAAAACAGTATTGCCTTTGATCACGGGTTCTGTGATAAGGTGGAAGAGATTGGTAGGTCGATCGGGCGGGTTATATTTATTTCCCTAGAGCCTATTTTACTTTATATACATTGGAGTCATACCGCTTTTAGATTTTTCCACCCCTTTCGCTTTCCCTTTCTCTTCTGCTCTTTTAGTTTTGTTTTCTCTTTCCTGCCGATACCATAGACTACTCTTTATTCAGTCAACCGTTAGCACATCATATTTTTAAGCCTTTTTCATGCACACGTTCTCTCTCTCTCTTTATCACCCTCTCTTATACTACTTCGTTCGTTTTGCGCATTGTCACATTCTTCCTCTTTCTCTTTTTAAACGAGCGCAAATCAATCCACCCTGTCAACAACAGCTTTTTTTTTGCAATTGTTCTATAATTTGTTACTCTTTCTTTTTACATGATATATATATATATATATATATATATATATATATATATAATATACATCTTCATTAAGCTTTCATATTGTTTGTTAATTTATTCATTCTTCATTTTCATATCGTTGTTATAAGTACAGTCTTAAATTTACATTATTCTTTTTACAAAAATTTCTTTGTATTTAATTTTTTTTATTTAAAATAAATTACTGTTGCCATTGTTTTTCAAATAATAATATGTTTGCGTGCGTTTTGTTTATCTGTTTTCATGCTGTTTTTCCGAAACTATTTTATTTATTATTACCTGTTTTCAAAATTTCAAATCGGGAAAAATTACATAAAACTTGTTATTTATTACTTTAGTTTAAGTTTTTTTTGTTTAAATACTAAAATTTAAGTTGAAATATTTTTTCTGTAAAAAAAAAATCTTTTTATTTCTAATATTAATTAATTAATATATATATAATTGAAGTATACTATAGGAAAATCTTATCTTTTTTCATCGTTTGTCTGTTAATATAAATCGAGTATTTTATTCAAATTTGATTACACATTCACTATTTCTATGATAACTTTTGTCCTCTCTACACTGGGCTAGCCGCTTTCACTGCCATTTACATAATTTTTTATGAATAGGTTTTTAAAAAGTTTTTTAATAACAATTTTCACTCTGTCTTTGTCCTTGAATCTGAAGCTAATTCTCTTCCTTATAAAAATAAAAAATCATGTGTAATCATATTTTATTTAGAAATCATGTACTATTTAATTTCTTTAATTTTTCATTCAAAGAAATTGAAGAAAATAAAGGGAAAAGGGGTAAAATCATAAAAAAAATTATTTAACTTGACTTTATCTTTAATATGAAACGACCAAAAATAAAATTCTGAAAATAACGCTTTCAAGTTTCATAGTTAAGATAATGCAGTAAAGTGGAAGAGTGAGTGCCGCCATATGTCCCTTTATGCAAGGTGTGTAAAGATAAGCAAGATGCTTACCTTACATGTGGTTGGATATCAGAATTATATTTTGAATTTAAAACAGGCTCGTTATAAATATAAGAACCATACGAGTAATCTAATCTTGATACCTCTTGACTAACAATTTTATTATTATCATCATCAGAGTAATTAATATTATGAGAGGCAATCCCATTATTAATAATATTGTTTCCTGGAAAGATACATTGTTTAATATAACTAATTTGTTGTGAAATTGATTCGTCATTCTCGATGATTAAACGTTACTGAAAATACCCCCGAATCACATTGGATTACAACGAGAATTCATAAAAAATTTACTAGCTTCAATAACTGAAGACTGGGCAGCTATCAAAATTTAGGTTAAACTAAAATTTAATATGTTGATGTTTTTTAAAATTAAAAGTGAACTCAACCAGAAATTTTATTAAAAAAGAGAGTTACTCATTTTAATTGGTACCAATTAAAATTCCCCATTCACGTTTTAAATCGTTTCTACGTTTTAAATCGTTGATTAAAAAAACCAAAATATACCATTCCAATAATTAAGGTACATTTAAAAACAAACCATGGAATAAAGTGTGGTAGTATGTCTAGTCATGGACAGTGCAATGATTACGGCATCATGAAAATTCTTTATTTTCAATATTTGTTTTATATTAAATCGCAAGTAAAACTGTATTAAATTTTAACAATCCTTTTAGCGGTAAAGCACAAATCTGGCGATGTTTAATAAATCTGTCTTAATGTTTAGGATACTCACTCAGGGTATATATAATAATTATTGAAAAAATGGCAGCAAACTCTGCGAAGAAATAAGAAATTCTGGTGGGTATTGAGATCAACAACAGTAAGAGCATTTTACGAACAACTAGACATACAGTAGTGTTTAAATGTTTGTATAGATTAACATGAGTTGAAAATTAAATGAATAGTATTAAGAGATAACGACTGTTTTTTTTTTTTTTTCTAGAAACCAATACTTAATTAACAACAGACGTTATGCGCGAACAACCAAGAGAACGGGAATATATTTTGCGTTAATTACTAGTGTATCTAATTATGAGACATATTTTAAATAAAATATCTCGATTTGCATTAACAAGTTTTAATGCAAACTTTTTTGAATACATAGTGACATACAGGAATTTTGCACACTATATTAATTTTTGAAAATCACATCCTTCAGGTGGCCAGCATTACAACGAGAACATTCTTGGACTTTTTCTTAACTGCAGTAATAAGCCCTCATTGAGAGGTTTTCAACAGTATATCATAAGTAGTACTTATTTTCATTCGTTTCAGAGTTTTAGCCAAATAAAATTTTAATTAATGAAATATTTGGGTCTTACGAGGGGAAGGCACATCGATTAAAATCAATTTTATGTACTTCTCATTTAAAAAAAAAAATGTATTGTAGTTTAATAGGCGTACAAGGAAGTCATGTGGTGTCCACATCAATTTTTAATTTCCATTTAGGAAATTTTTTATGTTGAAGATTTATAATGAAGTATATTTTTACAGTAAAATTTTAATAGTATCTTTTCAAATACAATATGATTATTTGGTTAAGGATTCTTTAAAATGTTTAGGAATGAGAGGAGCGGAAATGTGTACTATAGTGTATTTTTATTTAAAATCGGATCATATTTAATCGGTTTATTGTTGAAAATACGGACATAAGAAGAGATTTTACGCGCTAATTGGCACGGTTAAAACAATTAAATATTAAATCAAATTAACCTAAATATTACAACCTACAAGCTATTTGAACGCATACGACGATGTGTAAAACGGTTAAATTATATTACATATGTATTCGTAATATAAATAAGTCCTGTAAATGGGACGTTTTATACAATTTTACTGATTTATAATTTCGCTTAATTATAAATAATAATTTGTATTTTATTTTAAAATATTTTTAATTTATATTAGTGTCTATTTTTATTAAGTTTGTGAATTTATCGTATGAAATATTAATCCATAATTAAATGTTTTGTCTTATTATAAATACAGATTAAAAAAATAATAGAGTAAAAAATTAAGCTATCTTTTTATTTAATTTATTTGACGTAACTTTACTAAGTAATATTTTATTTATATTTAATATTTTTTCTGTATTTTTTGATATATCTGCTGGAAAATAAGTGATATGAAATAAAAACTTCGAATTACACAAAGTAATTCAGAAAGAGAATGTGGTTAAAAGAAGCCTGTCATAAAATAAACCTATCACTGCGGTATAAGTTCCTTTTCAACTACTGACCGTAAGAATGGTAAATTTTAACTCTGGAATCAATTGCTTGAAGGTAGTTTATATACTATACTTAATCATTTGATTCTAAAAACAAAAAACAATCTAACTTTTGTGTAGGCTGTGTTCTTTTTTCCTTTTGTAAGATTTCTTTTTCTCATATCAAAATCTATCACAACTCTACTCTAAAGTCTATTCACGCCAATTCTTCGGTACGCTTAGCTTGACCTCTTGTATTTCTTAATAGCATTATTTATTTATTTATTATTGATTCGTTACAATACAGCTGTTACGTCTATTTAAAATTGCAATTCATCTGCTGAAGAGTGCAGCTGTACTGTGATACTCTTAATCAGAGTATCATCCATTTTCTAAACATTAGTAACTTATAATATGCTAATTTAAAATGTTATATTTTACCTCGTAACTAATGAGTTATAATAGTTGTACAATTTTACTTTTCAGTAAAACTGTTTCTTATTTCCTTTGTTATTAATTACTTTTATTATTAAATTATGGTATTTTATGAGTATAAAATAAAATACATGAAGTTATCGATTCATAAGAGATTTACTATCAGCGCAATATATATATGTACTCGTTTTTTTAATGACGTAGAGTTCAGCATAGATTTAATATTATCCTATTAAGTATTATGTTCAGTGGAGAGTATTGTGTTAATTGTATACAGAATTCTATACTAAGTCTAGCATCTTTCCTCAGAAGATTTAGAGTTAATAGTTTATTTTTTTAAGTTTAAGTTTAGTCTAAATTATAATGAAATAACATATTTTTATAACACATTTTAATTTTATTATGTTTATACAATAAATAATTTATTTAATATTATACCAACAGTTACTTTATTCATTGCGTCCGGAAAGTTGCTTTACACTGGAATTATGGAAGTGTAACGACAAAACATTCTTAATTATTATTTTGTAATTTTATTTTATAGAACTGATATAACAATAACTAGAACAGTTTATAAAAGGTGTTGAAAATGACCTCTTCCAACATCAGTATAACACTACACACGTTTCAATTTGATTTCAGACACTTTTGTCAGCTGATGAATTATAATGTCTCGTACGTATGCCGTTATTGCAGTTTATAATTCGTTAATTGTGCATGGTCTGTTGTTGCTATACACTGCTTGTTTCGTTGTCCTCCATAGAAAGTAATCTGGGGGAGTCAGATCGGGCAATCGTGTAGACCACAAACCCCTGGAAATGATTCGTTCCTCAAAGACATTTCGTAAAAAAGTCATTGACCTGTTAGGTGTGTGCGCTTTGGTGCCATCTTCTTTGTACCAATCGTGATTGATTTCTACTTCTGTTATCTGACTAATGTTTGTTAAAACAATACAATAACGATCACTACTAATTGTATTTAATTGCGCTTTTTATCCACACCGACCCCGACTTCAATTTTCGCTTCGTGTAATTCATGCAGATTAGTTGTTCCTCAGTCGCGTATTTTGTAAATTAATATACTCTTGCTGAAACCTAGCGGTGACTAGGGTGCCCACGGCAAACGTGTTGCGACATAACCAAGGGCACCCTAACGGGACGCCCTTGGTTAACAACGTTGCAGTAGATTTTAGAGTGAGGGTGGACTGTATGTGTTCATAGGTGATTAATGAAGACAACACCTTGTTGATTATTGAAGGATTGATTAATTGTACGCCGTCTTGGCAGTTTAAAATAATTTTCTAACATAACACTTGTAACTTATAACTTAACATTAAAGATAGCAAACATAAACTAAACAAAACTTAAAGTAATGTTCATCCGGACAAGAATTGAGAGAGTATCCGGACGCGACCCCCTTAGGTCAGGTATGAGTACGTGTTATATGTGATGTCTCTCCTCCAATGTTTCTCGCTTTGTAATATGTTGTTCGCAAGGGTATCTGATGTGCACAGTGAGATACCCGCCCTATTCCGTTGTATGTCCCACTTTCGGCATTTGAAGACTGTACGGTTAGAAGACGCTACGTACAATGCTCGAGGGAGCAGCTTGTGACGTAGAGTGGCGTGATGGTCTGGCAACTATAGTTTATCGTGGGCCCCCTTGCCACCGCTAAGTTTCAGCACCCGACGCAAGAGGGGGTGAAAACGTAACATCAATCATAACTTGACAGCTGACGTCTTGGTTTATTACTGAGCAACACCTTCTTCTTTCTTTTTCCTGTTTAGCCTCCGGTATGAGTGTAAATGAAGTGTAATTCTTGTACAGTCTCAGTTCGACCATTCCTGAGATGTGTGGTTAATTGAAACCCAACCACCAAAGAACACCGTTATCCACGATCTAGTAGTATTCAAATCCGTGTTAAAATAACTGACTTTACTAGGACTTGAACGCTGGAACTCTCGACTTCCAAATCAGCTGATTTGGGAAGACGCGTTAACCACTAGACCAACCCGGTGGGTTATCACCTTTGGGGCTGTCCTCCCGTTCCTATACTAATAGCCCCGGCGCCGCTTCTCTTGTTTTTTACTCCTGATTACCTCCGTGGTATATGTGATGTCTCTCCTCCAATGTTCCTCGCTTTGTAACATGTTGTTCACAAGGGTATCTGATGTGCACTGTGCGATATCCGCCCTATTCCGTTGTATGTCCCACTTTCGGCATTTGAAGACTGTATGTTCAACAGAATCCTTGTCTTCGCAAAACATACATGACGGTGATGCACGTCCGTCTATTTTATGCAGGTAATCTTGAAAATTAACATGCCCCGTTAATATCTGCACTATGTAGAAGTTTACTTCACAAAACTTCCTGCCGTTCCACGCGTCTAGGTCACGTATACTTCGCTTGATCCATTGTGCCACCCCTCCTACATACTAACTGTTCTTCCATTCGGTCAGCATGTCCATATCGACTTCTTCAGACAATTATTATGTGATTTACTAAATTTAATGTTATTTCTGTTAATAATCACATTTTTTATTACTATCGTAATATACGTAAAAATAAATTGATTTGATAATAAAAAAGATAATAAACGACTGTTTACATATTTAAGAATGTTTTGACGGTTTGAGGAATATTTTGAATTTCTATATCGATTTCTTTTAAAAGTTATATGTTTTATTAAATTTAATGGCATTGTATAATCTGGCGACGACACGCGAGAACTTATTTTCATGCGAAAATGGTAGCCATATGTTTTTATATCGTGAAGTATGAAGTTTCATCAGGGTAAACCATACATATAATTGGTATAGATTCGACTTTCAATTTGGTATTAATATTTTCCTAATGCCTAGGTCAGCGAGATCACATACAGAAAGAACAATTTCTAGGTCTACTAGAATTTATTATCGTTGATGACGTGAATCTACGCCAGAACGTTTTCAAAGAGCTACGTATACACTCCGTTCAAAATCGAGCCAAACCTTATAGGTTAGGCCTCAAATCAGCTTTTGATTATCACTCTGAAATTAACTATCTAATTTGAAAGGTAGCGTGATTAAAATATGTAACCATTCCGAAAAATGGAATACTCTTGGATTTTGCTGCTCTAGAGACAAAATAGTTTCTAAACAACTCAATATCCTGCTGATTTCATTAAAAATTTCATTTTGGGGACACATCCTTTATCTAAATATTTTTTATTGGATAAGTTATTATTAGCGATAACAATTAGAGTAAGAGTCCACACATAATATTATTAAAAACTTATTCCAATGTTTTGAAGCACTACAGTCATATAGCGCGAGCTTCGTCCGCGATTCTGATTGATCATCATATTTTTTCTTATATATTTACGGCCATCGATTAACCATAAAAGGTGTTTTAATCTGTAAGTTCAGTATAAAATCAACTTTAAACAAACAGTGTGCTTTGTTTCTTGTAAGTAATATTGTACGGTATATATTTTTTTACATGTTGGCAAATTTCAGTTTTAGACGATTTAGTACTCAATTTATTTAATTATTTGAAAGGATATGCGGCACTCACTTGATTTCAGTGATATTTTATTTAAAAGTATAAATAAAATTTATTATTTAATAATAAAACTATATATAGTAATTACACCTGTCATTCTTTATGGCCTGGAACTAGTTTACTTTAATAATTGAGAAACTAATGTTGTTAAAAATAGAGAATAGAGTCCTCAGAAAAACGGGACCTATAAAGGACAAAAATACTTATAAATTGGATCAGATAAAGAAATTTATAAAAAATCAATACACTAGAAATAAATTTTAGAAAAAACAATATTACATTTCTCGGTAAATTATGAGAATGAATGAATCCAGGTTGAGATTCTACAAGCAAATTTTTATAAACCATCTCTAAATAAATCATTTTATAAATGATTAATTATATTTTATAATTTTATAAATTATTTTTATAAATCATCTCTTTTTTTTAAACCATCTCTAACATATCAAAGAAATGAAAACAGAAATGCAAAAATTCCATCTAACTCGTCAAATTTTCTCAAACGGTGATGAATTTAGGAATTTCTTGTACAATTTGATCATACCTTTCTTTTTCCAGTTTAACCTCCGGGAATTACCGTTCAGGTATTACTTCAGAGGATGAATGAGAATGATATGTATGAGTGTAAGTGAAATGTAGTCTTTTACAGTCTCAGGTCGACCATTTCTAAGATGTGTGGTTAATTGAAATTCAACTACCAAAGAACAACGGTATCCACGATCTAGTATTCAAATCCGTATAAAAGTAACTGCCTTTATTAGGACTTGAACGCTTGAACTTTCGACTTTCAAATCAGTTGATTTGGGAAGACGCGTTCACCACTAGACCAACCCGGTAGGTTAGTTTGAACATACTTGTGAAACAGAAAAAGCCCAGTTGTAGGAAATTGACTGAAGAAGATTAAAAAAATGATATTTGCGTGAACCTTCGATGGTCTATTTGCACTAAAAAAATATATCTTGAATATACTTTTGTTGGTTATTTTAAAATGATCGCTGTTTTTCGTTTGAAAAAAATCTTTTTGAGAATCCAGTACTATTGTTATATTGATTGTTTTACTATTTTAAAATACCGCATGCGAAAAATATGTCTGGTTGACTATCGATTTCGATGTTTAATGTTCATGAACAAGATTCCATGATGGTACGCATAGTAAATAGAATGATGGAATTGTTTGCCTGTGTGCTACTGCACATCATGTCAACCCCACTGACCCCATTAAACATTTAACTTGACACCTTCGCACTCTACAACACAGAAGCGGGTTTATTTGATTTTTACAGTGTTAAAAGCAAAGATTTCATGAATTTTGATAAATAAAAATGTTTGCTTAATTAAAAATATTCAGGCACTATGTTTATTTAAAATTAAAAAAAAAAACGTGATGTACATAATCACATGAGGTTTGCAGATTAATATCCAATAAAAAATTTGTCGATACTAAGAGGAAAATAAAAACGATTTTTAAAATCTCTTTTAATTAAAGAAAAGATGTTTTCTTTAAATTCTATTTTCAGTGAAAAATTAAAAAAAAAATTAGATTTTAAAAGAAGAGGTAGAAGTAAGTCTTTAAAAGAAAAACTTGAAAAATCATTTGTTATCTACATTTTTTCAGTGTTCTTGTGTAATATTTACTAAGCAAAATTCATGTTCAGATTAAAATACTTACATTAATTTATATTTTACCATTTTTGTAGCATATTGCATGTAAATAAAAATTATTAAATAAATATCTACTGAAGTTTAAATTGTGTACAGTCATCTCAAAAAAACAAAAGCGGATTATTAGAGCATAAAAAGATAAAAGCAACTAAATAAAGTACGGATATTACTACGTACATCTAAGAGATTTCTTCTTTTTTTTATAAAAAACGGAATAAAGTTATTTGTCCTCTAGTCGTATTCGTTTTGTTTTTGTACGCTTTATTTTCATATATTGTTATATTTTTCCTTTTTTTTATTTTAAGAAAAAAGTTGTTTGTTATGGTTTGTATTGTGACAGATGGGTATTTTGTCTTGTTCTATAATTTTCTTTCCGACCGACCAACTCCACCTGCGCCAGTCTTATTAATGTTTTCGTGGTACTAAGTACGAAATATAATTTATCATTAATACTTTAATACGATATTATTAATTATTTTTTATTATATATGAACCATAATTTTCGTTTTATAATATGCTGCGATTATATAATCTTTATATCTTTACACATGCATTAATCTTTTGTTGAGTCAAATATTAATAAAAATCATAAATAACAGTTTAATAAAACAAAATTGTTTCATTAGAATTCTAAGGTTCAAATCCTAAAAAAAGTAGCTTTTATTTGGATTTGATTACTAGATGGGGATACCGGTGTTCTTTCGTGGATAGTTTTCAATTAACCACACGTATCAGGATTGGTCGTCCTGAGTCTGTTCAAAAGCGTTTACCGGTACATTCATACAGATCTTGATGAGTCGCTAATGACTTAGATTTAGGCTGTTCATGCGACTATAAAAAAAGAATTGTTTATATTATTTACAATTTCTCAACTTAATACTGTAATATATAATAATATATTCAGTTAAATCATTTTCCTTTTCAATTAAATAAATACTTTTCTTGCAAACGTTGTAACGAACTATATTTAAATAAATTCGAAGGTTTTCAACTTTTCTCCGTTTTATTAAACTTATCTCACGCCATTTTGTTCAGAATTAAATCCTCTACAAGTTTAAAAACGTTTTGTGTTTATTACCCATTTAACGAAGTTATGTACGTCAGACATTAAAAACAGATTTTTTTTACTTCAATTTATTGTTTTTTCCCCACAAATTTCTCAAAAACTACTGCAGATACGGTTCTGGGACCTTTTTTATTACATTTATCAGGACGACAATCGTAATAAATCACTAATTTTGCCCCTTAATAAACATCCTAAATATTTCATTGCGTTATCATTTCACCAGGGTAGCTGAAATCCGAGCGAAATCTTTCACTAGCCGTAACTCGCAAACGAAACATTTTAGGACATAAGTTTATATAAACTTTTCCATTATTTTCACGAGTGGAATTGGTTATGAAAGTCTCAGGCGAACCTTTCGTGATACACTGTGTGTATAGTTTATTTTTTTTTGTCTTCAGTCATTTGACTGGTTTGATGCAACTCTCCAAGATTCCCTATCTAGTGCTAGTCGTTTCATTTCAGTATACTCTCTACATCCTAAATCCCTAACAATTTGTTTTACATTTCTAAACGTGGCCTGCCTACACAATTTTTTCCTTCTACCTGTCCTTCCAATATTAAAGCGACTATTCCAGGATGCCTTAGTATGTGGCCTAAACAAATTATATTTCTTACTGAAGGCTCGTTTCGCTTGTGCTATTCGGCATTTTATATCGCTCCTGCTTCGTCCATCTTTAGTAATTCTACTTCCCAAATAACAAAATTCTTCTACCTCCATAATCTTTTCTCCTCCTATTTTCACATTCAGTGGTCCATCTTTGTTATTTCTACTACATTTCATTACTTTTGTTTTGTTCTTGTTTATTTTCATGCGTAGGACTTCATCTATGCCGTTCATTGTTTCTTCTAAATCCTTTTTACTCTCCGCTAGAATTACTATATCATCAGCAAATCGTAGCATCTTTATCTTTTCACCTAGTTAAAATTAACGTTTCATTTAAAGACAAGCAGTAGCCTCCAAAATGTGCACGATAGAAAAGCCAGATTAACCCAAAAGAGAAGCCAGATTATTAAGCATAAAAAAAAACCAAAATAAAAAACTGAAGCTAAACGTAAAAATTAGAACATAAAATAATTTAAGACATTAAATTTTCCTGGTTGATGTCAACATACATTATTTAAGTAATTAATAAAAATAAAAAAATTAAAATAGAATGTTCGATAAAAAAATTATCAGAAATAAAAATAATTCCAACACTTAAAATTACATTTTTATTATTTTCTCATTAATATTGAATTACACTCAAAGAAATTATCAAAACCTGGTCAGTCTTCCACCTTAAAATAGTCATACGAGTAATTATTGTGTCAAAGATCTTTACATAAACTTCTACGTCATCAAATTTTTCGTCCCTATATTTTTACGTGAAATGATTTTAGGTAAAAATTTATTTTTTGTTCACTTAACAAAGTAGCTAAATTATTTTTGTGGCTTATAAACTGTTATTTGTTTTTTAAATAAGATTTTTATGTTTTTAGAAAGAGATCGTGTCCTTTTCAGTTAGATTAATGAAGGGTGTTGTTTGATATTAATACATGACATTCATTAACTTACGTTCATTAATAAAGTATGCAGACCGAGTACAGTTACTAAAAGTTGCTATAAACTTAAGTTACTTGACCAAGATTTTATGGTAGGTATAAACGTAGATGTTGCTATAGAATATATACCTTATTAATATTCTCGTATTTTATCTTAAAGGTTTATGTAATAAAAAAGTTCTATTATATTTTCTAAACATTTCTGAAATTACTCGCATAAGAAGAGATCTTATTTTAAATAATCTTATTTAAGCGATTAAAGGATTTTGTAGTTATTAAATTTCCTACGATTAGTTTTGTTTAATTTTTTTTAATATAAAAAATAAAAATTGTTTAAAAAAATTTGTTATTCATCCTATTATACTTTTAAAATTTAATGAAGTTTACGTGTTTGGGAGCACTTATAACCCTTTTGCTGTATAATTTGTATCTCAGTTTTTCTTTAGTACTTTTAAAGCTCTAAATATCTTCTCTGTTAAAAATTCTTTAATTAATAGAATACATTTTTTTAAAATAAAAAACCCATTACGTATTAATAAGTACATCATGGTGTTTAAAATGGTAATATGGCGATTTTTTTTCTTTACGCGTAAGAAAACTTTTACCTTTGAAGATGTGTTACTTAATAATGTATTAAAAAAATTTGAGTTCTGTATTTTTTTTAACCTCCGAGACCACCGTTAGATATTGCTTCAGAGGATGAGATGAACGATTTGTAGCGTGTTTGCATTTTCACGCACGTGCCTGATCGGGATTCGAACCCGGGTCCTCCGGATGAAAGGCCGAGACACTACCACTCGCGCTACGGAGGCCTTTCTTTTCTTTTTTCTGTTTAGCCTAATGGTAATTACCGTTCATATAATACTTCAGAGGATGATATATATGACTGTAAATGAAGTGTAGTGTTGTACAGTCTCAGTTCGACCATTCCTGTGATATGTGGTTAATTGAAACCCAACCACCAAAGAACACTGGTATCTTTTCTTGCGTTATTTCTGTAGGTTTTAATTTATTTAAATAAAACCTGTAGCAGTTATGGAAACTCATGAATAAACTGTAAACTTTTTCGCATTTTTTTACGGCAGTCCAATTTAATCGTTTCGTATCCTGATTTAAAATGACTTTTTTTTTAATTTAAAAAAAAAGATAAATTATGTAAGCAAACAGGTGATAACCTTTGATAACTTTTAGCATAAATTATATGAATGATTTCCCAGGTATCATTCAAAATTTGTGTCGTTTTAGTGAAGGAATTAAGAACTAAAGCACTTAAGGACAAACAGTTTACTGTGCAGTTTGGAGAAAAAATTTGTAAGCCATGTATAAGGCGTTTCATAATGTTCTTCGGAGTTTCGAAAATTCGAAACTTTTTTCGAAAAAATTCGAAGATTTTTATACGCCCTCACTATATTACTCACCTAAGCCCAATAACCGTATCGGCGTTGCGCGTATATAAGACAGTATAAGTGCGCAAGCTCAGTGTCAGCAAATAGCAATCAAGGTCATACACTTGCACATTTGTTACTTAGCACGTAGGAATATTGTAGCTTCTGATAAATTTGATAGATGTTACCGTATTCTGAGTGCTACGTGTTTTGAGTGTTATTATTATTGACTCTATTTTACGTATTATTGTAACCATATCACGCAAGGTAGTAGCGCTTTTCACTATCAAATACGTATCAACTGGTTAAACGGATTTTATGAATAACCCGCCATTAATAATTGTAAAAGAAAAAGAATTTACTGTTTTAATGTTGACTGGGAAGAACAATTTTGTTTGTTAACTTTAAAGGCAAATCTATCTGCTTATTGTGTAATAATAGTATGGCGCTCCCAATAAAGTTTAATGCACCCCCAATAACTTTTGAATTTATTTTTCGCTCTTACTGACAAAAAGGTTGCCGACATCTGGGCTATTATTACATACATATGTACTGATTCACGTATCAAATATTTTTTAAATATTTATAAAAATTGGTAGAAAATTTGTTTCATGAATGGATATATACTTGTGTGAACTAGGTATCATGGTTGTACCCGATAAATACTTTTTACGGAGGGATGAGATTGTTTTGGTACAACTAAAGAGTAGAAAAAAAAATAGTCTGAGCTTTGGTTCACAGATAAAACCAATTCAGTGAACCATAGAAATATAAATATCAAGTGAAAAGACATGTATATATATATTTTTTAATTTTACAATCGTTCCGTATTTAGTGGTTTCAAGATAATTAGGCACTTTTATCTGCCTAATTTAATTTCTACTTTTATGATTGTAAGAATAACAAACGTTTCGTACAATGGGTATTATTTACTTTAGCAGTTAAACGTACTTACTGCTTCCAAAGAGATCATAAAACTGGTAATAAAATTCTTTTCCGTCATCGTTTATTTAGGGATCTCTACTTCCACACAGCTATAAAAATAATTTTTCAAACTTTAATGTACGTTTAAGTTCACTTTTTTTAACGAAAGAATACGTTTTAATTTTATTAAATAACTAGCATACCCGACAATGCTTCGCTATTGCTAGATTTGAGTATAAATGTAGATTAAATGAACAAAATTAAGAGTTTGATAACACATTAACAAAATGAACATTACGGAACTTCACAAAAATTTAACCTTTCCCTTTTCCCTTTCACCCTTTCCTTTTTCTTCTTTTTCCCATTTTCATTTTTACCATATTCCCTTTCCACTTCCTTTTCCATTTCCCCTTTACCTTTTCTTCTCCCATTTCTCTTTCCCTTATTTCCTTCTTCCTCTTTTCTTTTTTATCCTTTCCATTTCCTTTTCCCGTGTTCCTCTTTTTACCATTTTCCCATTCTTCCCTTTTTTACCTTCTTCTCTTTTACTTTTTTCCATTTTCCCTTTCTCTATTTTTCCCCGCGCGTAAATCGGTCCAGTAGTTTTTTAGTCTATATCGGATACCCATATCGGAAACATTGAAATGGAATCGTAAAATATTTAGAATAGCGTGTGTTGCTTTTACTTTCAACAGATAGCGCTGATTTAAAAAAAAAAAGCATGTTTTACCTGTCACAGGTGTGACATGTTAGGTATATAAAAATACGCGTGTATTCGAATGCAACGTTGTGTCGAAATTTCAAAGCAAACGGTGAAGAACTTTCGGATATTTAAGATTTTGAACCAACGAATATTTACATTTCTATTTATATAGATCATCTAGAATAATCTAAACCATGAGTGTTAATTAAACTTGTATTTTATTTATTTAAAAGTTTTTAATTAAGTAATTATATTCTTTTTAGTTTAGTATGATAATTTAAGTATTTATACATACGTAAACAAGTGTATTTATTTTAATTATTTTAATTTAATTAAGCTACGTACTATAGATTTTTATAGTCTATAGATTGAAACTTTCAAATTGAATACTTACTAAAACCACATATTTTTACTTTCTTGTCCAGATAGCTCTATTGCTCTAGAAGAGAAAGTATTGAAATCGTGTTCACGTGTAACGCCACAGGTGAACGGTAGAGTGAAATAAATGAATAGTATTTAAAATGTAAAAAATTAACTCGGTTTGGCTGAGTCTCGAATTCGATCGCCAGGTTGACTCGGTAACCCACCGGGTTGGTCTAGTGGTGAACGCGTCTTCCCAAATCAGCTGATTTGGAAATCGAGTTCTAGCGTTCAAGTCCTAGTAAAGCCAGTTAAGCCAGTTATTTTTACACGGATTTGAATACTAGATCGTGGATACCGGTGTTCTTTGGTGGTTGGGTTTCAATTAACCACACATCTCAGAAATGGTCGAACTGAGAATGTACAAGACTACACTTCATTTACACTCATACATATCATCCTCTGAAGTATTATCTAAACGGTAGTTACCGGAGGCTAAACAGGAAAAAGAAAAGAAGGTTGACTCGGTACTTGGTGTGTTTAGCCTCGCGGCTAAATTAGTCTGCCGACCGTACAAGCGAAATTTATAAGTTGTAAAATTACATATTTTAATTAGTGCCTACCATCGCCGCTAGTGCCGCCACATCCGCACAAATTAAATACGGTATGCGTGCGCGCTTTATCTGCGTGACGGGAAAGTCATACAACTATGTTGTCAGCTTTTTTTTATCGCAAAACAAATTAGAAGAAAGTAATGCGTTTAGGTTGCATATCCTTAAATTTCTATTTCTACATTTTAGATGCATAGTAAATAACTGATTTTTATTACCTTTAATTATATAAACAATAGTAGATTTCACAGTACTGGTTTTTTGTTTTGTTTTGGTAATTCTACTGTCATTTTATATGCGCCAAGATTAATCACCTGAAAACAAATATGTGCGGTTAATTTTATAGTACTAGTATAAGTGTTAATATCTATAATTTCTGCAATGTTGGATAATTCATGTTACATTTAAGTTAAATTCTTTTACATGTAAGGGGTTGGAAGATATATGTTATCGATCTATATGGATGAGATTTTTAAAATTCAATAATGTGTTTTTCCAGAATGTTTTATTATTCGATTTGACTAAGAAATCGAAACGCTGCATTGCATTTGATTTTAAAAGAATTTGTTGAAAAATAATTTGGCCATCTTTTTTTTTTCTATTGTAGGGTTTTTTTTGTTCTTCTGGGCCAGTAAGGATCACGTTTGCATAATAGTTTGGAACTTCTTTTATTTTTCCAATATCTTTTCATTTTTTCACTGTGTTGTTGTTTTTCTTCCTCGGTCCACTTTTTTCCTATGCCCCTGTTATCCTTCTTCTCTGAAAACTTAAATTCTTTGATTCATTTTCTAAATTTATTTCTATTTAAACAGGTTTCTTTTGAGATTTTTAAAATTTAAGCTCGTTTCTACTTCTTTACAACAGCTAATTTTAATAGTTCTACTGTTATAAAAGTTAAATAATTGTTTTTTTAATTTGTTTTCGCTCATTCCGTATAAATGCCCATAAAATTGTAATCTTCTTCTCTGGATGGTGTCTTTTATTTTTTCTGTACTTTTATATTCCGTCGTGGTAATCGGGCCCATAAGTATTTCTTACATTTTTTATTCTATTTTAAAAAGGTCTTTATCCGAAAAATTTCACAAATACTCAGCGCCCTATAATGCCTCCAGAAGAATTATTGTTTTGTAATGTCGGAGTTCAGCAATATGCGAAAGCGATTTTTTATTATATAAATTTCGTGTTAGTTGAACGCCAACCCCATTTTCTGCGCACACTGTTTTAGCGCTTTCTTTTCTAAAGCGTTTGGCGTTGTTCGAGGTATTTAAATTTTGATACTCTTTTAATTTCCTGATTTTCGAGAAATTTTAGAATTTGTAATTTATTTTTTTATCGTTGGAGAGCCATTTTGTTTTTTCGAAAGAAATGTGTAAGGCTATTTTATTTACACTATAGGTTTGTCTTTTTAGTCTATATAATTATTAAATGTAAAATTATTCAGTAATTGTAATATCATTACAATGATCACCTACAAAAAAAGTTTAATTTATTATAGTATATGTAAAATTATGGAGTTGTAAGATTTGTCTGATTGTTTATGTAAAAATATTAACATTTATTTTCCTTTAGGTAAAATTGTATTGTTTTTGCTTTACCATTTTTCTTTATTACGTACCTTTTTCGAGCCGTATAATTAATATTTATAAAGATTTTATTATTTGTTTATTTTAAATACAAGCCTTCAGAGAAAGTAATGATTTTTTTACGATGTGCGACCTCTTTTTAGCTTCATATCTCATCATTTCTTTTTTAACCCTTTATTCCCTTTTGTTGTTTTTTCTTTTCATTTACATTTCACGTAACTCAACTATTGCCTTCCTTTGTCCCTATTGGGTCGTCTTAGAATTATTCTCTTTCCATTTTATCTTGTTTTTTTTTTCTATTTCTTTTCTTTATAAAGTCCACAATGGTTCCTTTTTCTTTGAGGAATGAATTCTTAGTGTTAGAATGTATTCTTTTTTCTCCTGCTCGTTTTAAAAGTATGAAAGTAGGTTTTTATATAATTTAAATTCCCTAATCAATGAATATATCATTTAGGTTATTTATTGCATTAATGTGCAATGTTAATTAAGTTTTATTTATTTACTTTTTAAATATGTAATATATATCTTAAAAAAATATTTAATAAAATGAAATTAGAATTTAAAAAAATAGTTTTTTGTATAGGATTTTTTCGTTGAAAATATTAGTTTTTCATAGTTTTTACATTTCAAAATATTTAAATCTGCATTTTTCTGTAGCTTTGTAAAGTTCAAAAACTTTTAAAACCATTTTCTACAATTTTTTTTAAAGAATTACCAAATATAAAGTTTTTAATTTTATAAATATTTAACAGTCACAATGAAATTATCTTATCATAATTTCATTATATTTTATCTTAATCAATTTACGTTATTGTTATTGTTGTTTACTTTATTTATAAAATTATAACGAATGTCTTTGTAATATATCAAAAATTTGCGCTGATCAACAGAATTATCTTAACCGAAACGGAATGGAATGGAATATAACATTTTATAATCACCGGGTTAGTCTAGTGGTTAAACTCGTCATCGCTAAATTAGCTGATTTTCGAAATCGAAATTCTAAGGTTCGATTCCTCATAAAGGCACTTGCTTTTATATGAATTTGAATGCTAGACTGTGGATACTGGTGTTCTTTGGTGGTTAGGTCTCAATTAACCACACGTCTCAGTAGTGGTCGACCTTACCACCCCTAAATATGTGGTCTGTTCCAGACCGTATGTTTACCGGTACTTTTATACAATTAAAATATTTCCATGGCGCTCGACCCTAAGTAAAAGTATGACTACTCATAAGTAAGAAATAAAAATAAATAAAACTCGTGTATCTTCATTATTTTTTTTACTTTATTAACATTACATTAATAATTATAAATGTCTTAGTTCAAATAATTGTGAAGCTTTTACAATATTTCGCGGCGCCCCTACGAAGAGGCCGCGGCGCACAGTTTGGGATTCACCAGTCTAACCGATTCCGGTTCTCGTTCAAGTCGATCATTGTTAGTGTTGAATATTTCTCGAATTATTGCTTTGTTTTCAGGAATTCTTCGTTGTAACATTTTTTTTAGGTTGATTAGGAAGATGTACTGAGAAATGTTATCGCAGTAATAGGAATTACACCGCAGGCTTTGCGTTCGTACTTATTGCGATACGCACAGATTGTTTTGTTTTCTGAGTTTTTCTGAGAGAAATTCATTCATATTCATTTTGGTCTTCTTTGGACCACGGTTACCTAGTTGCATGATGTTCTCGGTTTGTTCTTTGCTTCGCAGACCTTTTTTCATCTTTTCATTATTATTTTTCTTCTGTTGCTCAGTCCACTTCTTGACTATCCTTTGTTTGTGATCTTTGTCTTTGAAGTTCTTAATCTGTCGATTATTTTCTTGAATTCATCTCTATATTGTGTGATGTCTTCTTAAATCTTCATTTTCTCCAGGTCCTTTTGCCGTTTCTTTAACCCAGTTGGTCGTTGCTTTCATCTATATAAGGTGATTGAAGATCCTTTTCGTCAGTCTGTTGTTATCTATTCTTATATATATATATAAAACATAATTTTAAGATTATATATATAGGTAAATTATAAAAGATTGTTAGTTATATTTTGATGTAGATAAATTGAATAGGAAGGTTTTACCCTTAAAATATGATAAATTCCGTTTGAAATTTTAAAATAAAATTAGATAAACAAGTTTTATAGAAATTCTTCGACGAATGTAATCCATGTATTAATTCGGAATAGAACTTTATGAGAAAACGTCTGGGAAAGTTGGAGAACTTGCGATTGAGTACTGAGAGACAGTTACATCTGTGGGGAACGTAGCTTTAAAAAGGAATGTTCATATCTTTTCTTTTTTTTATATTTATTCTGAATACTACGTTTAGCGTTTCTTTATTTTAAGTTATATCGTGAATAATCAGTTATATCTGTAAAAGTTGAAGATAATTTGAAATAAAGAAAATGTTCTTTGCGCTATTATGTTAAAGAAACTTTTTTGTACTAACTTATTTATATTAAGGTTAATATATTAACCATCATTTCATTGACTTTTTAAACTTAATATTTTTAAGTTTTTTATTAATTTGAATTCTTGTAGATTGTAACTTTAAGGTTAAATTGAATGATGATGTATGCAGATTATACATCAAAGTGAATTTAAAGCACTTAATTCGATCAATGAATTCAAGTGTTGTTCTGTCAGTTATTAATTAACTGGTTATATATTAACGAGACAATAGCTGTTGGTATTATTTTAGTCCTAAAGCGACTAATAACGATCGAGTCATTGTTTACATAGTCTACAATATAAACGATAATTACTTCACACTTCGTGATCAACATTTAATTATTATACTACATCTCAATATCGTAGTACGGTCAAATTCGATATCTAGAAACTGCTGTACGTGCATTTTTGTCGTATATCTGTACGTTTGATGAATCAATTCAGAATTAAAAATTAATTCAAGGCATATTTCATTAAAATTAGTTGTACGTTTTATTAACAATTTTAAATATAGATTTATAAAATATAGTATTAAAAATTTATTGAAGAAATTAGAATTTGTTTAACTAGTTTTTAAATTAAAATATTACCGGTTCTCAATCTATTGAAATTAAATGGCATCACAGATCATCTACAGTAAGTAAATTAATACTTAAAATGTATTCTTTATCGGTTATACTTTTATTCTTAAATTTCCTTGGAATAAAATATGTGGTTTCCGTATTACATAATTTGATTTGATTTATTTTATATATATTTTAATTTTTCTATTAAAATATTTATGTATGTTTTTTTTTTTACTATATTATAATTATATGGAATTTTTGTTTATAAAATTAGGGTTGGTCTTGTTCCTGATGTTATCGGCCTGTCATCTTTTTCTATCCGCTCCACCAATTAATTATGGATAAACAAGACGCAGGATAAAGATAATCACTTTAAAATTTTGGAAATATGTTTGGAGGCAAGAAAAAAGGTAAAAATTTATATTTAGCTAAGCAAAAAAGAAAAAAAAGGAACTTACTGTAACAATAATGAAGTTAGTTTATTGTATTATTTTATTTTGCAACATTTTTATTTGTTATTATTTTTTTTGCATGATGTCTGCTTTAGACTGATATCCATAAATATAATCATATTAAAAAAAATGTTTTCTACAGGATTTAATATTTGAAAATTTTTAATGATTATAATAAAACATTATGAGGGCCTTTAAAAAATTAATTTTTATTGTGAAATATTCATTGAATATTATTTTTAAAGATAAATTTTATATTTTTTTTTTTTATCAACACTGAAATACATTTTATATTTGTATTTTTGGTAAAAGATTTTCACCATTTGTTTCCCAAAAAAAAGTTATTTTGTTCAGAGTTTTGTAATTCTTTAGCCACTACCTTTTCATATCACAATTATTAGTTGGAGTATCACAGACGATTAGCGCTTAACTGTACCTTCTTATAGACGGGAAGAAAATTGAGGGCGCAAATTAAATTGGACACCATTGGCCTCGAGTAAACTATTCGTCTACTTATCCCGAGTAAATAGGTACTTTACTTTTAGAAGGAAAGTAATAACCATTCTTGATTTGCTAGCCAATAAACTGGCCCATTAATAAATAGGTCCAATGATATACTGGCGATCAATTAATGACCCTTTTTAAACATGTACTGTCGGTCATTAAATTTCCTGTAATCGCCATCTACTTTGCTTAGAAGTCGTGTTTTTCAAAGAGAAATAAACTCCAAAAAAAAAATTAAACGAATGAAATGTTGAAAAAGATGAACCCTCCTCCAAATACGTGAACTCCCAAGTGTTAGACCTCTTCACTTAAACTAACCACCAATTCACCAATAACTTTTCCGAAGGATTCTTTAAAGTCCGGTACAATACGTAACATCTTTAACAAAAAAATAACATTTCAATGATTGCCAGTCGCCTGAGTATTGGCTACCAAATCAGACGTTTAACTCCCAATCAGTTCTGGTCATATGTAAACGGCTACTTGACGGTAACTTAATTGAAGTGTAGTACTACTATCCGCTACTTGTCCCAATCTGTAAGCGAAGCGCCTTTTCCTTGAGGAGTAGGGAGTTAGTGGGTTTGACAGACTATTTTTAATCTTATTGGATCGTCGATCCACCTGTTACTTGATTTTAATGAAAACAGATCCTGTTCTGAAACTAGTTAAACTGAAATTTAACTACTTTCAAGAAAATCCGTATATGA
Source organism: Lycorma delicatula (assembly GCF_047948215.1). Lineage (NCBI taxonomy): Eukaryota > Metazoa > Arthropoda > Insecta > Hemiptera > Fulgoridae > Lycorma > Lycorma delicatula. The sequence goes on along the minus strand of NC_134459.1, from coordinate 125,305,041 downwards.
ATTAGGGGTTCATACAAAGCCTAAGGTTCTCGAAATGGTAAAGAATTAAAATTAAAACGCTAGATTTATGGAATAACATACAAAACAATTATTTAGTTATCATGTTTATTTATACCTCAGAAGCAGGAAATAGAAAGTACACCGAAGGTCGTCGTGACGATGAATTGTCAGGCGTAATGACATTGTTATGAATTCTGAATGTCTAACAGAAAAACGAAAAAATATAGTAACATGCTGTTGAACTACTGTTGTACTCGATTACACTGAACAATTTTCTTCACTATACTCTAATTTCCACATTTAGTTTCTGTTTTAGATTTTTTCATAATTCTAAATCAATTAAAACGGAACGAGTCATTGGTTCCCTAACTACTAAAATTCGAGTTGGTCTTTGACGGTTCAGCTAAAACCACTAATGGCCTATCTCTTACTGATACTTTATTAGTCGGACCTGTAGTCCAACAAGATCTATTTTCCATATTGCTTAGATTCAGAATCCATAATTACGTCATTACATAAATAAAGATAAATAAATATCTTGACTGACCATTTTCACGACTTTCCTTTTTTTATAGAGTTTATTTCATCTGATTACTTCTTGAACTGAACTTAGTTTTTATTTATTAACGTAACCTCTTGAAAATATCCATTATTTTTCGATGCCTATATTTAAAGAATTATTTGTTTTTATTGGGAGATGGTGTCGTTATTTATCGAGTATTAGAAATAAAAAATTGTTAGTGTAAAGTAAGACACCCGCCTTGAGACGATCCCGGTCACCACACCATCGTCCCCATTCATAGTCATGACCCTCTAAAATTGCTAACACAATACAGTCATCAGTTTGGCCTCTGTCGGGATGCCACCTGTCCAAATGCTCGGCAGACATTTCCATCAGTGTATTTACACAACTTACTGTCGCCTTTGTATGGCTTCTAGCCACGATCACCTACCATAACTTACTATTCGCAACTATCAAGTTAACCGATTCGCAGACGCGCGGTCCTCTCGCTTTCCTATAACACCAAAGGTTTCACACAAAAACTCTTCTTCTATCTAACTTCAATTAGATTATGCACTCATATCATTGCTTGACTAAGACTTTAAACACCAAAAATACTACCTTCATACCAACAAAACAAGTGTTGATCGAAACAACGACAATTTTGTACTACAATCCAATTTACTAAAGTCCTCTTGATTTATTTAAAATCAAGAAACAGGGTCACCAATTTAATAAGCTTCTAATGAAAATATACCTTATTTCTCTCTGCTCTTGTCCGCTTTAGGGAGCGAAATCAATGCCTACACCCTCCCACACCGCAGCTCCATCACAGAGTTCTCCACACATCCATTCTCATCCCAACAACCAATATCTCAATTAACCGGGACTCGATCCCAAAACGCCTATCTTAGCGAAGTAAGCATCCAGGCAGGCCCGTAGCCATCTGGGTTGTTATCCTGTTATACATCTATAACAACACAGACCGTCTCGGCCATTCTCCGCAGGGTTAAGAATCTAAGGAAGCCAACTATTGTGTTCCATTCCCTTTCGGTTTTCCAGTTAACTAACAGATCAAAACCAAAATCCTCGCGAGCTCTTTAGATACTTTGGTACATTCAGCTTCGTATCTGGGTCAGACATACAAGACATAGCGCAGATCATCTGAAAGTAGAACGGAAAGAAATACGGTATTTTTTTATTAGAGGCTTATTAAAGTTGTGAATCTCTTTTGATTTTTAAGTAAATCAAGAGGACTTTGAATAAATTAAATTGTAGGACAAAATTGTCGTTGTGTTATCAACACATGTTTTGTTGGTATGAGGATAGTATTTTTGATTCTACACTCCGTGCTCAAGCCTGAATTAATGTGAAGTAATAAGATAATGTTTATTCACGTTGCTGTTCTTCAAACTGATGTTGCATTAGAAAAAACGTCCTAAATAAAATTTTTAAATATGAAGTCCATTATTCATTATTTTACGGGTTTAATTGGTTATATTTTATATTTGGTGAGGAAATTTAAAAAGAAAAAAAGTTCTGACTAGCTTAAACGTAATTTATTTTGCATTGATGGTTAAAGATAATCGTCCTGTGCTGGAGTTTATTAGTTTAAAACTCAACCGAACCAATTATTTTTTAACGATATTATTTCCGGCTATTCTATTGTTGGGATATAATTAATACCACATCCTGTTACGAAATCTATTGATGTGATAAGCTACACGCTGTCCTCTTTGTGAAAAAGCCACAATTCAGAATAAGTGGAGAGGAATGTTGTCATCAGTCATTTCTTTCATGACAATGCTCGACCGCACACTGCAGCTGTAACAAAGGTGCTTCTGCAACGTTTTCGTTGGGAAGTGTTTGATCACCCATCATATAGCCCGGACTTGGCTCATCCGATTTTCACCCCTTTGCTTACATGAAACGCTGGCTAGGAGGACAACATTTTGGCACAGACATCGAGCTGCTGACCAGCGTAGAAACATGGCTGAAAACACAGGCGGCTCCGTTCTATGACGAGGGTATTGGAAAGTTGGTACCACGCTACGACAAATGTCTAAATCGGAGTGGCGACTATCTAGAGAAATAGCGTAACTATGCAAGTTCTTGTTACAAATAAATTTTTTTTATTTTCACTGTGGTTTTAATCTCGTGACCGATCAGACCTTGAAAAAAATAACCCTCGTATATCTTATGATGTTTGTGTAAGATTTGTTTAAACCTTAATTTTTTAATGTACGTATAGAAATGTGATATTATTTATACGAGTATATCGACTGGAAATCTCTTTGAATTTAATTTTTATTCCAGTAAAACAAATTATTGAACCATCGGTTAATATAGTGATTATTATTATTATAGCAATAATGAAATAGTTTCTATTATTTTATTTTCATAAACATCATTATAATTAACGGCTCCAAATTGAAGATTAACTTCCTGTATTATGTAACGCTTTCCTTTTACAACTTTATAGGAAATAAAATAAATCAATAACGCATTATTCTCTTTTGAATTAATTTTAAAATAGATTTTCAATAACAGTATAAATCCATGTAGAATAATTTGTTCCAACATCATCTTCACACCGGATATTTCGTTTTTATCGTGTTATTAATTCAGTTAATCATCTCTTTTTTCAAAATTGCATTAAATGTAATCGATATGTTTAGTCCATGATCCTAGTAAGAAAATCTCGTGAGTGCATGCTAAAGAAAATCGCAAAAAAAGATTGATCCTATAAAATATTACTTCGGAACTTTTTTTCTTTACATAAGTCTTGCATTTTACCATCCATCATTCGTCTTTCTCAGCAAACGTGATCTTCGAAAAAATTGGTTTTAAAAAAAAAATGAATTGTTGGAGAACAATTCTATTTTGTATGCTCATCAATATATCACCGTATGTTCTTCAATAACGAATTTTTATTATTAAAGATATCTTTTAATTAGCCTTTTAATAATTACCCGATATAATTTTTTTTTTTTATATTACTTATTACTTACATTACTTTGTGTAACAATAAAATTAGTGAAAAATATTTAATATTTACCACATATGTAATATTTAAAAGCTTTTACAATGTTCAATGTTCATTATATTTGTTGTGGAATATTTGTATAACAGGAAAAGTTGTTTAAATTTATAAAACAAAAAATTAAAAATAATTTTCAAGTTCTTTTTTCGTAAATGTGTCTTATAAAAGAATGAATCCTTTGCGTTCTCAGACCTGTCAAAGGTCAAAGTATCCTTAAAGGTCATGATGAAAGAGTACTTCTATTAAAAATGACGAGGTATGTTTTATAATGTTTATCATTTATTAATGTTGCAGATCAAAAATCTGAATAAGTCGAATAGAATTTATTAATTTAGGGAAAAGTTACAGTATAAATTGAAAGTGGATTTAAGTAAATTTCTTTATATGTATATATATGTATACTATATTAAAAATAATGGCGCAATTTTAAACATATATTTCATAAAAATTTGTTCCAAGGCAAACTGCATATTATTCAAAAATGTTTAAAATTTCACTTACCTAGATACAAATACTCTTTATGGCCTCCATATGTTTGGAATTCGAGAGTTCCAGCGTTCAAATCGTAGTAAAGGCAGTTACTTTTGAACACTAGATCGTAGATACCGGTGTACTTCGGTGGTTGGGTTTCAATTAATCACACATCTCAGAAATGGTTGACCTGAGACTGTACAAGACTACACTTCATTTACACTCGTACATATCATCCTTATTCATCCTGTGAAGTAATACGTGACGGTAATTCCCGGAGGCTAAACAGGAAAAAAGGAAGGTCTCCTTATGTTGCACGGATATCAAGAATGTTTCTTAATTCTTCCGCAATGCGTTGGACATAGTCTTCTGTACAGAAGTTACTGCAACTGTGATCCTAGTTTTTAGCTCATTTAAATCAGCAGGAAATGATGGAATATAAATCCTTTGTTTCACATATTCCTGAAGTATAATATCTCATATTACGAAGTGTAATATCTGGGTATTTTGGGGGGCCGAAAATATAAGGCAGGTTTTGATCCTGTACGCCGCCTATCCAGCGTTGAGGCAATGTATCATTTAATAACCGATGAACTCGATTCTGCCGATGTGGCGGGGCTTAATCTCGCTGAAAAATTAATTCTTCAGAGTCTTGATTTAATTTCTGCAGTCCTGCAGCATTTCAAGATAAAAATGCCCTGTTAATGTGTTTCCTTCAAAAAAGAAATGGTCAAATTTTTGTAAACTAAACCGCATAAAAATCATTAACTATTGATGAATATCGTTCCTGGTGTACAATCTCGTACGGCTAATGAAGTTTCCTTATGCAAACATCGTGAAGTGAAACTTTATCGCTTAAATGAAATGTTGCTTCATCACTAAAAATTAATCACGGTAAGAACCTGTTGCCTTTTTTATCAGTTAAGAGTATATTACAGAAATCCTTACGTTTTCTTTTGTCACTTACATAAAGAGCTTGTACTGGTTGTATTCGGTTTGGCCTGAAATGCAAGCGTCATCTTAATACACTCCAAACAATCGTATGAAGGTTCGGAATGTTAATGCTAGCACGACGAGCGGACGTTTTCGAGCTTCGCTGAAAAGTCTGTTGAATTTGTTGTACATTTTCCTCTGAAGTGCGTGGTCACCAACAACTCACCCCCTTACATGAACATCCCGATTGTTCAAATTGTTTATACCAGTGACGAATGTTTTTAACTGATGGTGGATCAGTCCTGAAACGCACGTTGAACCTTTATTACGGACTCTATCTTGCTGAATTGTAGAACACAAAACTTCTATCGCGTAGACGCCACTTTGTTTACGACTGAGACTAGCGTTCGTTTGAGCGCGAGTATTGAAATACTTTAATACTTACTTATTAAATATTGAAATACTTCATGAAATATTCAGACTTAATCTGGTGACCGGTATTTAAAATTCTTGGACGCGCACTTTCAAATGATGTAAATTTCATTCATAGACCATGCGTGGTTTAACGGTCGAATGTGTGGTTTTTAAATCGGGTTATTCTTTTTGGCGTGCGCGTGTTTGTGTCCGGGCTTCAGTTTTTAAGCTGTAATCTTGTTGTTGAAGATTTAACATTTAAAGGCTGTCTAGTTTATGTAGTATTTTAATACAACAAATTAGTAACAGATTTAAGATAAGCATATCAGATAATTGTATTGATCACAAATGTATTATCGTGAAGTAATACTTTTCTTACTTTTAGTGGTGAATATATTACCACAAAATAGTTTATTTATTACCTCAAAAATTTGGAAATATTATGTAAATATGTATATCTGTCATTGAATGTTTTAATGCCTTAATCTCAATGGGGGTTGCGTGTGAATACTCTCAGGGATAGAGGAATGATTTTATGTGTAAATAAGACGCTAGGACCACACCATTTGTTGGAACTAGCTTTCTGAATTAGCAAGACATCAGCTAAAATTGTGGACAAATTATTTGTTAAATAGTAATAATTAAACGATGGAGAGAACGTAACCTGTAACATAAGTATATTTTGTGTTTATATTATTAAATCTATTTTAACCTGTATTAAAATTTATTTTTTTGATATCGATTCTAATTAATTTTTTTTTTTCATAAAACAAAAGATTGAAGAATTGTGTATTTAGACAAGGCATGTTTAAGGCTTATTAAAAAATATATGTCTTTTACAGGAAAACGAATGTGTACACGAACTGTTAGATTAGGTATTTGCCGGTCTCCGTGGCGCGATTGGTAGCATCTCGGCCTTTCATCCGGAAGTCCCGGGTTCGAATACCGGTCAAGCACGGCATTTTCACACGCTTCAGAAATTGTCATTCATCTCATCCTCTGAAGTAATACCTAACGGTGGTCCCGGAGGTTAAAAAAAAGAAAAAAAGAAGATATTACTGAAATGTGAAATAATCCAAAACCAAAGGACCATCTCCCAGATATTAGTTTTAGTTTTGTAGAACAGAATTTCCATTTTAATAAGGAGATAGAATTGGGATAGAAGAATAGAAATGTATAAAAGCATTTCAATCTAATATATGCAGTTGTTTTATTAATTGTATCTCTTCCGAAAATTTAATGTAATGTAATACTTTAAAGTAAGTGGTGTAATTCCGTTACCTCAGAATAGTGTTTTTTGTTAAAGTATGACGTAATTTATTTATATATATATTTTTTTTAGAATCGCGAATTATTAGATAAAAATCAATATACAAGTCGTCGTTCGTTTTTGGGTTATTTCTGTGGTGCTCAATGAAATGTAAATTTATCCTTACCTAATGTGCTTTTTACTTTTAAAACTGCAGCACTCCCTTTCTGTGTTAACCTCGATTCATTTAGTACATTCGATTAAAAATAAATTTACACATTCCCTTATCAAAATTATTTTAATGTTTACACACTCGTATAATCGAAAAGTCTTCATAGAATTATTTTATTGTATATTATGCTAACATTATTTACTTATTATACGAATCTGGTTTGGCCTGTATTAATCGGTTAATTACTACTACATTAATATTTTTGAACAATACTTTATAAATATTAAACAAAAATTTAGTCTTTTTTTCTTCAAGTCCACTTAAGCTGTCTTCTGTACAGTGTCATCAGTCATTATTTTTAATAACTCATCTTCTTTTGTAGAACTACTATCGTCTCTAATATTAATAATAATCCTTGCATAACTATCTATTTGATTTACAAGATCTTCTTTTGCTATGTATTCGTTTTAAGTTTTTACATATAATTTCCAACCATCAGCTGTAATATCTATTTTATCTATACATAAGTTTTGAACATCTTTCAAATCAAAAGTAACGTATCTTTCTGCTATATCCATTTGATTTTTGAATAAATTAATTCTATCAGATGGTGCCAGGGTAAAGGAACGACTGATTGGGCATTACTATCAAGTATTTTATTGTTACATAAGTTTTTATTTTTACCGATTAATAAGTTTTAGTAACTGTGGTTTTAATATTACTCATATTTTCTATTTAAAAAGTAATGGGAATTTTTTTATGCTTATTTATTGAGCGAGCTACAAAAGATACAAAAATATTGATTTTCATAATATGCAGGACAGTAATTTCATTAAAATTGATCCATAATTAATCAAGTTTTGTGTATCAAAGTATAAAAGTTAAATCAAATTAACGAATTTACTACTACTAAATGAAATTATCATCAAATTTAATTATACTAAAAAACTATAAATTGTGTTTTTAAAGGAAGCTTTTATCTTGATTTGTAAAAATATTACTTTTTTTTTCATTTATACTGAGTATGATTAAGTCAATTGTTAACAATATAGCGGATTTTGAACTCGGCTATCTAAAGTACAGAAAGAAGAATGTGTCAAACCCTAAATATTGCGCCAGCTTCTGAGTCCAGCAAAATAACAAAGTTTTTGTTTCTCTTAAAATATTCTAAAATGTTGTAATTTTGTAAAAAATTATTTTTTGTTAAGAATATTTTCTTACAATGTAATGAAATTGCATTTCATTTATTTCACTTATGTATTTTTTTAACGATTATTCACGACTGTTAGGTTCTCTGTTGTCTGTTGTAAATTGTGTTTAATATATGTTGTAAATATTTTTTTGTTGTAGTTTTTATTAGCTTAGTACTCCAATTTATTTTTTCATAAAAAAAAAACAATAAATGAGATTCAGTTTTTTCTCACGGCTCGGTGATCATTATTTAATGATAAATATTAGTTTAAAAACAAGCATCAACTAATCTATCTCCAACTTAAACCGTTTATAAATTCTATCAGTTGCTCTTGCATATATATGTACTCGTATATATTTTAGATTATATAAATAATAGCTACCCAAGGTTTAAATTTGCATAGTTTATATTTTTAGATTCACGATCCAGTCTACGGACTTTTTAATTGGATTACAAGATAGATAGATATTTCTATCATGTAAACGTCCAGAACGAATCACTGTTTGTTTAACTCTTTGCCTTTCCTTTCCCCATTAATTTGATTAAAAAACTGAACAAGTTTAGTTCATTTGAATCAATTTGGTTACGACAATTACTACAGTTCAGTTATAAATATTTCATTATAAGTTTTTTATCGATTAACTAAAACGTTTGTTTCTTTATAAATTAAAATTTAGTATATTCCTAATAAAATAGAGTAATACGTCCGACCGTTAATTCAGTTCCTGTACGGCTTATCCGACGTCACGAAATGTTATACTCAGTATTGTATTTTTTTTTCCTGAATTTTTTATGGGCATTAGCCCTCGTCACGTTCTTAGAAAGAAATTAGTATCACCATCTGGATCGTCATATGTAAGGGTGTAAAGGGCCCTTACATTTTATTTAAAAGCACAAACTACACAGAACATTAAAACACAAATAACAAAGACAAGTACAACACTTACGGGGTGTAAAGGGCCCCGATATTAAAATTTGAGATAAGGTTATCAAAAAACCATGCAATTAAAATTACAAGTTATCAATACCATTATCTTCTTCTACCTGTCTCGATTATTTGTTAATTTTAGCACCCTCGGGGCGACCAGAACCGCCGTTAAGCAGAATATCAGTCGCGCCAGGATGCCGTGGCAGTTGACTCTCCATATAAACAGGCTACAGGCATGCATTGCGCCCACCCATAGCCTCGCGCCCTCGTCCACCCTTAAGGGTCCCCCATGCCATCATTGGACACACCCCGACTCACTGCTCTTGAATGCAGACAAGCCAGAGTGGCCTAGGCAAGAGGGCTACCTCCCGTCACTATACGTGCCACGCTTCGAGACTCCCATATATGGATGAAACTACCTCTTAGAGACTCTTTAACACAGCTTTAAAATTTCCATTTTTATAGACTTTTAAGAAGTCCACTGGCGTGTAAATATGCAACTATTTTTCTTTCATTTCCATTAGCGAAATCAGCAGTAATATCATTTCTTAGACGGAACCTCTTTCTGAGGTCCTCATATATGGTACACTCTTCTATTAGATGCTTAATTGTAAGTGTTTTATTGCAAACACCGCACATTGGTCTCTCATCGCCGGTTAACAAATATGAATTTGTTAATCGCGTGTGACCGATTCTAAGTCTGGTCACAGCTACTTGTTCTCGGTGAGTCAACTTCACGTCACTTTTCCATTTATATGGAGCAGTTTTAACTGAGTTTAATTTTGTATTTAAACTCCTACATTCAGTATTCCACTTGTTTTTTACTACGGTAGTTAGACAACTTTTAACATCTGCCACTCTTACAGGAAATGCATCCAAATCATCGCAGACTGTTGCCTTTCTGGCTGATTCGTCTGCGCTCTCATTACCTGTAATACCAGCATGCCCTGGAGTCCATGCAAATATGCATCGCTGTCCTCGTTGATTTAAATCGTATAAAATGGACAGGATCTTTGAAATTAAGACATCCTTAATGTTTTTGTCTTATAAATATTGATAATAACTTTAAAAAAATGACTATAGAGAATTCTATATATATATTTCACTTTCTTGTGGACACGATAACTGCCATAATTCTGCGCCAATCACTTTCAAATAGATACATAAAATATAACGACCCAAAATCTCGGTTGAATTATTTTTAAATAAGCATTAGTATAGCACTTGGTCATTAATTCAGATTTCATTTATCGTTGTACAAAGAATAACGCATTTTTGTGGGCTTCTCCAAAAGATAAACGGACGCCAAATGAACGATGGGTGAGCTTTAACTAGCCCAATAGGGTTCTATCAAACTAATGCAGATTAGTCTCTAATGCATAATCGCAATAGGTATTTTTTTCATCTTCCCCGAGTTGGATCAACGTGAAGCATAAACATAGCCCGGGGGAGCGTCCATTACTCAAACGAGCCTACCGGCTGTAAGTCCGGCATGACATCCCAACCCCGTAGGGGAAGATACCCGCCTAGTGACGTTCCGGTCGCCACCCTCCCTCATTCCTAGCCGTGTTTGGCTTCAACGGGATTCGTCTATCGCCCTCTGAGTTTTTACATCTCATAGTAATAAGCCTGGCCTCGTTGGGATGGCACCGTTGTAAATGCCTCGGTAGACATTTGCATCGGTGATTTATTAACTCGGCTTTTGCCTTCGCTGTAAGTCCGGCATGACAGATGGCCTGCCGGTAGGATCTTAATTTCCTTGTCCTGCTTCTAACCCCAGTGCAAAGCCACCAGGTCCGACAAAGTCGTGCCCAGCGACCCCACCCTGGAAGCCGGGACTCGGTCTTGCATTGCCTGCCTCAAAAGGAGGCGACCCGTTAATAGGTCGCCTGCGTTTGACCTTCACCTCCCGGAAGAGGTGAACTCTGGGAGGTCTTCAAGCGCCTGCATCTAACAAGCGCGATCTGCAGGTCCCACCTGCCGGGACTCGGTCTTATCAGCTCCGGGGCACCAGTCTCCCTATTTCATCATCGACGACCACCCACTCAAGCTTGGAAAGATGCCGACTCCTCAAGGGACTATCCAGCACCCCATTGCTACCCCGCAATAGGTTACAGTGCCCCACGTATATTCCCCAGAATTAAGAAACCCGATGAATCGCCCTTAGATGTTAGGCAGGCCTATATAATTTCCTGCAAGCCACATTTTAACATAAGTTGCGAAAAAAGTTGAGTACTTTTCATTTATTTCATTTGCAGCTGTCAGTCATACGTACTTGTCCACCTAAGATGTTTGAATCGACTCTTTCTACTTCAGTAGTGTGGTCCTATCTAGAATAATAAATTCTTTAGTAGGTGGACCTGGTGTAGAACTCATGAAAAGCTACGGGCATAGCCGACCATACATTAATAAAATCACCCGATTCATGCCCGCTATCGCGCAAGCCAAAACTGCTTTTCCGATAAGCAATCATAAGTTCTTGGAACTATTCTCTACGGGCGTAGAATTCCAGATCTGATCTTGTCGAGGCTAAAGAAAATGCCTTCATCTACAAAGTCGGATGAGAATATGAGACCTCTGCGTCTCTAGTAACGAATAGGGAGATATTTGTAATAAATGTATGTAACATTAAGAAATTATATGGTTTAAAAAAAATGGAGAAGTAAGCATGAACAAGAATTTTTTTATTTCTAAAAAAATTTGGTAATTTAAAACGTTATTCATATTATTATTAATGTATTTAGTGTTAAAATATTTATGTTTAGTTTGATGACAAACACTATAATTATTAGTGTTCCACTAATAAGAGGAAGCAGGAAAGGAAAAACTGAGTCATTTAAAAAATTGTGTAACAACAGGATGATTGAAATAAATTGGTTTGGAAACTTTACGAATGTGGAGTAAAATGGAGGAAAATTAATTTTTTCCAAATCTTCACTGGTTTTGGTTTCTAGATTTCATTAGTTGCAATAATAATTTTGTTAGAAAAGCAATAAAATGAAACTGTATTCACATCAAAATCACTGTTGTTTTATGAAATGATTATTTTATAACGTTATTGTTTTATAGAACAAAGTAGACATCATCTGTATTTTATTGTTGTAGCAACTGGTTAAAATAACCCTAGAAGATAATAGATTTTGAAAACGATTCCCTAGTTAAAATAAATGTGTATTTATATATATGCATACAGAACCTATATTGAATAAACAATGAGATGCCCGGTAGAATATGTAGTTTTATTAAACAGAATGAAAAGTACGCTACAGCGTACTATATATATAGTACGCTGTATATATATATATATATATATATATATATATATATATATATATATATATAAAATGAACTGTTTTTGTTTAATGAATTTAATAAAGGGTTAAAAAACATTACTTTTTTTTATTAGCTATAAAATTAATTTGCTTTTGTTCACGTTATCGAAACTTAATTAACTGCAAACGTTATTAATTGAAAGAGCATAGGTAAATTTTTAATCTTACTTTAAAAAAATCCAAAAAACAAAATTTGCTCAATAAAATTTCTAAAGGATCTAATTTCTGTACATTATTGCCGTAATATTAAATTTGATTTATTGAAAATCAATTTAAAAAAATGATTAGAATAAACTCGATAAATACTGGCGGAATTTTATTAAAATGGAAAGAAAGATTATATCAGTAGATGCTTATTCAAACTCCAAATTTAAAATTATTCTATTTTAGCTTCAAATTTTATTTACAAATATACTTTTACTTTTCAATGTCAAATAATTAACCATTGTAAAACAAAATTAAGGGAAACTTGGAGGGGGGATTTTTTTTTATTCTTAGTGTGAATTCTAATTTGGTGTATAATTCTCAACGATCTATAGAAATTTTATGAGGATGTAAACATAAACCGACCGTAATGTAGTGAGATTAGTAAAAATTCCAAAATTGAATGAAAAGTCGAATCTTGGAGTTAACATATTAAATGCTTAGCATTATAAAAAAAATTCAAAAACCGTTATTGATATAATTTTGAAATTTTCAACAGGATATTATTTAAAAAATTATATTTTTTTAGTTGCTGTGTTGCTTATTTTTTTCTGTAGTTAAACTAAATTATCACATTAAATCCCCTCCAAGTTTGCTTTAATTTGTTTTGGAATGGTTCATTATTTGACTTCGAAAAGTAAAATTATATCCCTAAATAAAATTTGAAATCATTACAAAACATAATAATTACACAATGATAATTCTGTTTTAAATTCACAAATTTAAAAAAGCTAGAAAAAAATAAATGTAAATTTAAAGCATTAGAAAATGTATGATTTATATCACTGATTCACAGTGTGTGGATTAAGGAGAATTTTGTTAAAAATCTGTATTCTAAACTAGCGTGTTCCCGACCTGGGTTGCCTAAATCCATATGGGACACAAAGCACACCATCTTCCTGAATAAAGAAAATCATCCCGAATTTCGAAGAAAATTCTAGCTGTTAATATATAATTTTAAGCCAAATTTTGGGGAATTGTAGAATTCTAATTTATAAATTAAATTATTATTTTTTTGAAGTTGTTTTTTCACCCTCGTTGTTAAATTGTTCTAAAATTAGATTTGATAAGACCAATTTTCAAGAGTGGTATTATTTTTGTACGGGGTGAAAATAATAACCAAAATTTTCCAGGATATAGAAGTTTTTAAATCACTTTTCAACGTTAATAGTATTCAATTTTAAGTTGAAGTGTTATGAACGCATAATAATAGATAGAAGTAAAAAAAATCCCTTTCGGTACGCCTGTTAGGCGGAGGTAGATTTCACCGTGCCAAGTAGGGGATAAAAAGAGTTCCACCTTAAAGTTAAGAAAAATTTCAAATTTACTCAATACGACAATGGTTTCATGTGAATAACGTTTCACATGTTTAGCATACGACAACGCCATCTTCTTAAATTTCCAGCAACATTTTGGTCATTCCTTGCCGTAAGGGATGGTCATATCAAAAATTGTTTCATACAAAAGTTTTAGATAATGTTTAGAGCATTAACGAACACTTTAAACCGATTCGATACTGTACCTATTAAAGGAGGCATGATTTTTTTTTGTCTTCGAACCCCCATTTTTTCTACTCTGAGCCGATGGTTGGTGATTTAAAAAAACTTTTTCTTGATAAGTTTTAGGTCCTTATCCAAAGAATAGTAAAACCTTTAAACAAATTAGATACATTACTTAATAAGAAAGTTATAACGATATTTTGTTTTTTCGAAAAAGTCCCCTTATTTCCAGCCCCATGATCCGATTTTACCCATTAACGAACTCGACCTAGATTTTGGGTCGTTATATTTTGTGTATCAATCTGAAAGTGATTGACGCGAAATTACGGCAGTTTTCGTGTCCACAAGAAAGTGAAACATGTATATATCATGGTACCCATTACAATAAGTAGCTTTCTTATGAAATACGTCACAGCATAAAAGTATTTATGATATTTAGTAAAGCAAGATTCGTCTTGCAACTTGGAATTAATTAAGACCAACCAAGAACTTACTAAGAAATCTTTTAACACGAAGAGGAGGTTTGCGTGATAACATTTTGAGGAAGAGAGTAGCAAAATATTTGTTATGGAGTCTGACGCTCTATTTGGCGGAAATTTGTACCTGATGGAAGGAGGTTTCTAAGAAGATTAATTTCGTTAGAAATATGGTCTTAGAGGAGATAAGATAGTTTAGTGGAATAAAATGATAAATGAGAAAGTGCTGAAGAGATTTGAAGAATAATGTGGCTCATTGAAACCTTATTAAAAGCAGAAAGAAACGACAATAGATCTTAAAGGTAGTAAAACGCTCTGATTGGAGTTCTATAAATAATAGTTTATGAAAGAAGATGTGGACGATGTAGGAAATTTCATAGTGGTATAAGGATTTCATAGGGGTAACATCAATGAGGTAATATATTATAGAAGAAAGCAGAGAACATGGAATCATAAAGAAAGCTTGGAAAGTAAAGCTTGGGTTTTGATAATATTTTTATTTCAAGTTTGACTGGGCTTAATTGGGAAAACAAAGATACGACACATTACCGATATAATTGTATTATTTTCAAGTTTTTTAAATTTAGCATTGTGGTTTAGAGACAAGCAACTAAATGGAAAAAATATAGTTGAAATTTTTAAAAGTATGAGCGCAAGCGTATAAAGTGTACACGCCACTGAATAGCAATTATTATGTTTATTTGCTGGTAACTCGCAAGAAATGTAGAATTAACTATTCTGTCAGTTACATGGTCTGTGGTCGCTTGATCCTTGCCGTATTTTAGTAGCAACAGTAAAGGGTATTACTTGTAATTGATAATATTGTCAAAAGCTTTACTTGTTTTCTGAATTAACTGATAATATACTATTATTATCAGCTACATATAAATTACTAAGCATTTTGAATATAGCGACTAATGTATTTGAAGTTTATTTACTGTCACAGTAATTTGTGTTAGTTGTTACACGGATGACCTCTCAGTAAGCTTTATATTGTTTAAACCTTGATTATTCAGTAGAAGATTATGACTCAATTGATATATTACCCGGATTAAATTAAACTGTTGCCGTACTGACCTCTGTAAATTATTGTCATAGTATAATGGAACGATAGTACGATATGTCATTTTGCAATTTACATCCAAAATTCCTGCTGGCGAGAATCCTTAAATGAAGTAAAAAGAATTATTAAAGCGATCTCGTCCTGTCTTTACCATACTGTTTGAAATTGAGTACTTTTTTTGCGTAGCGTAGTCTAGACGATGTAAAATCTTAGTTTTAAATGATTAATTTACTTTAGACGTAAATATTGAAAAGCTTTAATGGGTTATAGAAAGTTTTGAAACGGAGTTTAATACAGGCGCGACTGTAATGAATTTCTCAACTAGTTGATGTTTTGTGTTCTTTATTTAATGTCAGTTCGTTTTAATAAACCGTTAAGTTTCTACGTCTCTATAGTTAGTTAATACCGTAATTAAAACAAAGCTTTCAATTGAAAAGTTACAGTTACATTAAGGTGAAGGATGAATCTGATGTGCGATTTTGTTAATATCAGGCTTGAATTTATTTAAAAACAGCCGTAAGTCGCCGCGTTCAGTAAAATGTAGCCGATTTCTCTTTTTAGTTAATAACATTGCTACAGCACTAAATCCACGTTCAGATGAATAAGACGATGGAAATGCTATCAGAAATCCTTGAACAATCGACCATAATTCAGGGTAATAATTTTTTATCATAAACTATAGGTGTCACTTTAATTTTTTATACTATTAGGTATTTCATTTTAGTTTGAAATATAATAAAAATATAAAACATAATTTTTACCCTTTTTTTTTTTAATCGGTCATCGTCTTCCTAGACCTGCTGAACCTGAACGCCCCAATTTTCTGTGGGCCTTCTACCGCCCCCCCCCCCGTAAAGACCTCCATCGCCCACAAATTATTGTGGGAATTATTTATTAATAAATTCCACTGATATTATCTCATTATGATGGAGATGGTGTTTTGGGACAAAGTTTTTCTACATTTAGGTGTTAGAACTTTATAAAAATTGCGGCTCTTTTGACGTTATTTTTCATCCTGAAAAGAACCGTTATCTTTTATTGTTCATTAAAAATAATATATTTGCCCCAGTTTTAATTATAACGAAAAGTTCGGAATGTATAATGTTCTCGCTAATGGGGTTGTTAATAATTTTCTTTGCTATGAAATTTTACTTTAGGATTATCGGGGTGTAATAAATAACATAAAGGCAGGGTTTTGCTCTGTTAGAGCCTCTGGGCGTCACTTTTCCAGTTTGACAAATTAGTGTTTCATGAACTTCGGTGTACACAGAAACGAGTGTACTCGCGCACATGTAGACATACAAACACGCAAAGAGAACACTGGTCACAGCTTCTCTCTCTTCATCGTATTCACTATTACACTTTCACTTCTATCTTTGTCACGCACTTACTTTTTGTGTTTCCTATTTCCTGTCCTACTGTTTTTCAACCCTTTTTGCTCTCTATTAAGCTGAATGTGCAAAGAGAGTGTACACTCCCCTACGATGTGAAATATTAACAGAGTTCTTCATGCTCCCGTAGCTTTACACGTAAAATGCCCTTTTGTGTTTACATTTACTCGCACAAAGGTAGTTAGGTGTTAACAGAGGGGGAACAAACAAAGTGACTTACTCCTGCCTGTGAGTTGTGTGTGTGTGTGTATGTCCATTAATAAGAAAAATCTGTTATTCTTGAATTTTCGTCTCGCAAAAGAGCTAGTAATTATTCTATTATTTTACCTCTTTCTTTTTCGAATTGTGTATGGAATTTGAGAATATAATGACCAATTTCAATGCGGTTTGTTTTAAACAACTGATGTTTCTATTACGAAGTTTAGTTGCTGTGTAATAAGTCTTCAAGTCAGTCTTCAACAACAACTGCATTTTAAGTTTTTAACTTTTTGATTACTTTTATCTAGGAATATCGTTCAAACGTAATTAAATGTTCGTTACAGATCAGTTATATATTTTAGAAAGTAAAATATACGCCTTCAAATTATAATTTTTCCCATTATCACTTGTTTGAAGTGTTAACTTTTAAAAATACGGAATAATTTTATATTGCATCCAAACCAGTTATTTTTTTAAAAAATCCCTCGCATATGAATTTTTTTAAATTTTTAAGTGAGTATAAAAATACGTTTGGTATTATTCACAGAAGTTAAAATATATTTAACATTTCAAAATAATTAAAGTAAAAAACAATACTTCGTCCATAAAAAAAAAAACATTAATAATTAATTTCTTACTACTTCCTTAATTCCTGACACCATAGCTAATCTTTCTTTTTCCTGTTTTAGCCTTCGTTTAGATAACTACCGTTCAGATAATACTTCAGAGGATGATATGTATGAGTTGTAAATGAAGTGTAGTCTTGTACAGTCTCAGTTTGACCATTTCCGATATGTGTGGTTAATTGAAACCCAACCACCAAAGAACACCGGTATCCACGATCTAGAATTCAAATCCGTGTAAAAATAACTGCCTTTACTAGGACTTGAACGTTGGAACTCTCCACTTCTAACTCAGCTGAATTGGAAAGACGCGTTCACCACTAGACCAACCCGTGGGTTGACCGTATCTACTCAAAACTGTCCAACTTACGCCGTTTAAAAAATTCCTTAATTTATTGACCTGTAATTTTTTATTTATTTAGATATTTGAGCTTTATCTCATATTGGACGGAAAACAATAAAATATATCAGTTCTTTAAGAAAACATAAATTATTCAACCCATAAAAGAATATTTATTCACATATATTATTTCCACTCCGACTTTAAAGAGCCAACTGATTAGCGTAAAATTTTATTCCCTGTAAATATTTCTTATACACATATTCAACTTATTGAATTCAAATTTTTGACCAATTTCTTCAACCGACCTGAAGTTATTGTTTATTTTTAACATTTTGAAGCATATCTAATGTATTCAAACTCAAGTACAGTACTAGATGGTTAATGGTACTGTAAATTATACCTTTTATTTAATTTACAACATTCTTTAACACCTTTGTTTTATAGAATGTTTTTTTGTAAATTCTTTTTTTTATAAAATCTATAGCGAAAATATAAGGTTGATATTTAAAAAGGCGTTGGACGTACTTAAGTGAGATTAGGCTTAGTATAAGTAAGTAAATTTTTTTTTTTTTTTTTTTTTTTTGTCTTCAGTCATTTGACTGGTTTGATGCAGCTCTCCAAGATTCCCTATCTAGTGCTAGTCGTTTCATTTCAGTATACCCTCTACATCCTACATCCCCAACAATTTGTTTTACATACTCCAAACGTGGCCTGCCTACACAATTTTTCCCTTCTACCTGTCCTTTCAATATTAAAGCGAGTAAGTAAATAACTAAAATATATTTTTGAATGAAGGGTATTTTTTGTATGATAAAACGGATGTAAATATATTTTAGGTTCAGAAATAGTGTTTATTTTTTTATTATTTTTTGAAACGTTTTTATTAAACAGATCGGCAAAGATAAAAGGAGACTAGTGTAAGTGTATAAAAACGGTAATGGTTGCAGGTGTCCGTATCCTAATATTGGAAACAAATTACATGTAGTCGTTATTATGTTAGAGAACTGATGCTGTACAATTTACGATTCATTTATCATGAAAGAGTAGTATTTTATTTATTTTTTTTTTTTTTAACGATACTTATGTTTAATTGTATTGATCATTATTAAATTTATGTTTAGTTGGTTTTACCCAGAAGCGAAATTTACTTATATCTAATTATTCTACTCCTTACTCTGCTGTCTTTCTATGTTCCTGCTTGTTATCCAATTAATAATTATTCCACGGTAATTAGGCACAGTGTCAAATTATATTCACGTTTAACTAAATCTGTGTACTAATTAATTTTCAAATTTATTAGGTGTTTCTTTATGACTGTTTCTCATGTTGAGAATTTGTCGTTATTACTATTATTATGAATAGTGTTATATAAAACTTTCTTTTTTTAATAACCGTGTATCATATTAATTAATTTATCACGGGTAAAATATTAAACGATTCATCATATAATATATATGAAATTAAATTAATATTATATTTATATTAATTTATTCTCTCTCACTCTTTCTCACATACAACAAATTAGTGTCCTTGTATGTTTTGAGTAAAACCAGTATCGCTTGAGTGCCCGCACGTGTTGTATGTTAGTTTAATAGAACATCATATATTTTACGAACATGTGACATTGTACGGAGCCATTAAACCACGTATTGTCTCTGTTAATGGCCAGTGAATACACAGTTTGAACTTGGCATGAAACTTGTTCTAATTCTAACTTTCTGGTATGTTCTTCGTTCTCCTTCTACTGTAATACACTATAAAATCTTGCCAAATATTTTTTATATTTTGTATTTACTATCATTTATCTCAAATTTTCCTTAAAAATATCTTTGTACCTTTTTCCATTTCAATTATTCATCCTCATAAATGAAAGAACTATGTGTTTAATTACTACTGCTACCCAAAAAAATATGTAAAAAATAAAATACGATTTTTAGATTAGTTGAATGAGAATTTTCGAAAAATGATGAAATTTCTTCAAATTGTTATATTTGAAATAACTGTTTATTTATAATAAATATAACTGTTATATTTGTAAGAAACAGGGATATAAGAGACATTAACATTGAACAAGGCCATAAGAAGAAAACATAGTCATCTAGTATGAATATTTGGATGGGAGGAATAACATTGGATGGAAAAATAAAGAAGAACAGTTGGATATTTTAAAAATAGATGTAACAGTGAAAAAATAAAGACATAAAACATAATATCCGGGGGAGTAAAGAAGGCAAACCTAAACCTGCCGTGTTCTCACAACGCAGGGTGAGTTTCTCAGGGAAATTCGTAAAATAACTGGTGAGTCGGTCATTATAGACTTTCTATCAATCCGGCAGGCTTACGGCTCTATGCAGCAAATAGTAAAATTAGCTGTGCCGCCTATCCTTGCGGACAAAGTGTTGCCTGATGGGCGTGTTCGCGTTGGGTGGTTGGCCTGTCGGGTGACGCGGCGTGCCTCCGACTTACTCCGCTTTAGATGCTGGAGTCCGAGCCACAAGGCCAGGTTCTGTAATGGCGCAGATAGAAGTGGCCATTTTTTTACGTGTGGTAAGGCCGGCCATGTACGTAAAGATTATAAGCAGCAGCCTCGATGTACATCCTGCAAGTTGTAAGCGCCTGGAGGTCGAGCATGCAAGACGGGTCCATCTGCGTCAGGAGTTGTGTCTTCACAATTGCGTCATGGTGTCTTTGAGGGACAGCTCTACCCGGAAGGGGTGGGAGGCTTCGGTCTTCCACCTTCAATGATCGGGTGGGGACTCCTTTGAGATGCCATTGGGAAAAATGTACGACCGTAGGTGGGGAGTCCCCTTTTGGGAACTCCTCATTTTAGGAATGTCATGCAAAAAGACCAGGCCCCGGTTGCTTGGGCGGGGCCTTCCATCCTTCCGAAGTACTTTTAAGGAGAAGGCAACCCCCCCCCCCCGGAGCTGAGTTTATGCTTAAGTGAGTGTCCGGTTCCTTGTGGGTGGGGTGGGCGGTATTACAACTGTATAAAAAAAACTTACCATATCGGGAGCAGCAAAAACTGAATCTTTTGACGCAGTAGACGTGTATTTTCTGAATTTATATAAACATTTCAAGAAACAAAAACTTCCTGTTAAGATTGTCGTTTTAAATAGCAAGTTTTCTGGAGCGGAAGGTTTAAGTAGAAATGTTAAAATTTACATGTCCGCAATAATTACCAATCCGCCGATCTCGGATTGGTAACGTCTCGGCTTCCGGGGGTTCCGTGTTCGAATATCGGTCAGGCATGGCATTTTTAATAGGCTACAATATTTCATTTCCGTATTAAGATGTACAAACTTCAAAGGTTTCTCTGGTGAATTAACTCGTCAAACAAAGAAATTATGAAAATCGACCTGTTTTATTTATTTTTTACTTTAATCGTTTGTTTCTTTTATCCACCTACCCATTCCTTTCAGTTTTGTGTGTGCCAATTTCCTAGCCTTAAATGTACCTCCTTCATCATCCTACGACCTCAGATCATCTGCTTAATTAATTCTGATTTTTTTTTTTTTTTGCTTTTTTATATTGTTTATATCCTGTACATTTCTTTCTAAGAACAAATTCACACAGTCTCGATGTTTTAATTTAAAATATTTCATTTAATTTTTTGCTTTTTACTACCGAGTTTTTTGTTTTTACAAAACCTTCACCAGTTGGCGGTTTAAAAATCTTTTAATTCTTTACTTAACCCTTATAATTCTTCTTAACACCAAATTTTAAAAGAAACGAGCCTTTTTTCTTTTCTTTTTTTTTCTGGAATGTCAGTTTGTTTTTCCCACTGTCCTTTGTTATCTCTAAATGCTAAAAAAAAATTACTTTTAATTTTTAAATAGGTGTTTAATATCAAAAGATTTTTTTACGGATAATTTGCGGTTAATTTATTCTGATTTTTTCCCTCCCCTGGGCTGGTATTGTATTTACTCCAACCAGCTAGAAATCCAGCATGGCAGGTCGGCTCATTTTACGTAAGCCGTAAGCGATATTTTACTTTAGTTTTAAAAATTTTATTCTACTTAAAGTATAGAATTATGTTTTTTAAAATCTACAAATATTACTTGATTGAAGTTTTTATTTCAGGTTGGTTTACTGTATGAATTATAAGATCAGCGCATTTCTATTTATATTACTCTTGGGGTACTGAAAAAATATCGAAACCAATTTATTTGATAAAATGTATTGAATTTGTTTTACTCTTATCGTCTCTTTCATCTTATCTTTTATTTAGGTTTTTTCTAAATTTTTATCATTGATGTCACGTATTCAAGCTCTTGGGTTTGCCTATATAATAATAAATCGTATATTATATTCTCGGCTCTTATGTCTATTTATCACAGAAAAAGTATTGCTATTGGGCAACTCTCCCACTCGGATTTTTGTATTTCTCGATGCTTTGAGCTCAGAAATAGTAAAATATTGTTTTGTTTATTTTAACATATATTGTTTTGTAATGTTATTTGTATATTGTAACATTTTGTTTATATTTTAAGGTCTGTTTGATTTTATACTTACAATCAAATTTTGTGTTATATTTTCTATTTCAGGGATTGATTTGTTATTTTTTTATTGAGTGAGAGGTTGGAAAATATGAACCAATTTTTGGTTATACGTAGTAGAAATATAATATCTTAAAAGTGATATCTCATGGAGATTCAACTCTTCCCAGGCTTTAAGTATAAGAGTAGTAATATTGTAAGAAAGAGAGTTGGAATATATATATATAATATAATATATATATATATATATTTTTTTTTAAATTAATCATAAAATCATTCCGTGAATGAAATATTTCATTTTTTACAAATTTCTAAACAACTAATTTATTTCAGCTGATTGACTTGAAGTTGTTTTTATTACTGATAGAAAGGAAATATTTTTTAATTTTTCTCTAACTATGATACCATTTCTTGCATTGCTTTTTTGCGAACATTACAGATCTGTAAATAGAATTTTTCTGTCACCCTTAGTTTTTAAAAAAATTACGCTTAAAAAATATAAGGAAAAATATAGATAAAATCTGTAAAATTTATAATTTTAATTTAAATTTAAACATTTTTCAAAAATGGTGGGTTGTAGAAAGATTCTGAGTTCATATTCGTTTTCAGCATCAAAAAACAGATTAAAATCATCTATCGCTTGTTAGGAAACAGAAATTATGTTTATCAGTGTAATTTAAAATTATTATTTTCAATTTTTTCAAACGTAAAGACTTTTCAACTGCTTGTACACCGACTGAATTTTTTATTTACGGTTTTATTATACTACTATTATTTATATTTCGTATGATTCACACTTTATATTCAGTACTTATCTACTGATAAAATAGCATTGATTGTATTTCGTTCAACATAATTAATTTAATCCAACTCTCTATAATGGTTTTATGTTAAGTGTGCAGAATTTCGAGCAGGAAATTGCTATTTTGTCTGTATTTAACCGAAAACAATAAGATTTTCTTGAGTTAAAAGTACTCCTACTCGTTTACTGCGTAACTAATTACTTCATTAATTATCTTATGTATTGTTGTGAGCTAGAAACATTAACTTAATTTGCAAATATCTAATTTTAACTCTTAATTAAATTGATGTAAAAATTACAAACCCTTTCTTACTTGCGGTTGGTAAATTGTAATAAAATATAAATTTGGGTTATTAGGATAATTGTGGATAATCATCAATTAATTTTCATTACCTTAAATCATTATCGGCGTAATATCAGTATTTTATTTTTCCGGAGTGTATAAATTTTATTATCAATGGCAGCAGCTTTGCTTACCTGCCATTTAAAAACTACGTAAAATTATTTAAAGATGTTTTGTGGTAGTTTATTAAGAAGGTAATTCCTTATAGTCCTGTTTATAAGGTGTTACACTTTATACAATATATTTACAGTATTATTTGTATGTATATATTAACCTAAATGTAATTTATTTAAGTTTATTTTCCTCTTGATCGGATAGAATTAAATATAGTAACAAGACATAATTTACTTAAAAATATTATCTTTATACCTCTTGGGTTAACCAATCAAAAATACAAACTTATAAATTAAATTCACTACGTTTCACTTAGAATTCTCTAAGCTTCCTCAGGGGACAATACATATTCATACACACATCATACAAAATTCTCTTAATACTTGATGTAAGAGAATTTTTTATGATCTGTGTATGAATGTGTATTTTCACTTAAGGAAACTTAAAGAATTCTAAGTGAAATGTAGTGTATTTAATTTATAAATTTGTATTTTTGATTGGTTAACCCAAGAGATTTTTAAAGATAATATTTTTAAACAAAATATGTCTTGTTATTATAAATAAATAACATTTTTCAATAATAAATAGATACAATATAAGTATAAATTTATATTTATTTTTGTATAATTGAATTTTTTTTTTAATGCGTGGAGAGATTAGTGTCAAAATCGGCCGAATGACAAGAAGATATGAAAAGTTCTATATACCGTTGAAAATACGTAGATATTTTGAAACTCATCAAATACTGTATGTATTTTTCATCTTCAATTTGACTGATTTGACACACTTTTCCATTCCCTTCTGTTCTGTCCCAATCTCTTAGCTCCATCAAATCTTTTTACATTACATATCATCCGTTTCATATATTATAATATATGATTTCCTTTACTGTTCCGGTTTTCTCTACACAAAAAAATGACCATCCTTGTTTGTTCTTTTTAACAAGAGTCTATGAAAAATTCCTTTTTCTCTAGTTCCCGTTAACGCAGCTTTATTTTATACTTCATCAACCTGACTTGTCAAACTTTTCTGTAAATCTCATTTCACAAGATTTTATTCTTTATTTTCAGAGTTTTTTATTCTCCGTATGCTACGATAAAGAGATAAAAATTTCATAGTTATTTTCATTCCATTAAATAATAAATGAAATAGAAGTCCTTAAAATGATAATTTAAAAAAACAATTGCAGGTTGTATTGGTTGTAACGTATAGGTCTTATAATGTTCCGTAACAATATTTTTCTTACAGACTATATTTAAAAACTATGTATACATATCATTAATAACGTAGCCTGTACCATTTACTCAAAATAATAGTGAAAATATCGTTAAAAATAAATGCTAATGTTATTTTGTTACTAATATTAACTAAAACGTTCAGAATAAATTTATTATGTAACAAATTTATATTAATTTTTAATAAAGCGTTCAGAAAATTTAACTGCACACTTATAAAAATATTAATGAATCTAAAAATTAATATGAAGTAAACTTTTAAAATAATGGAAATTATTTTAAAAGGTACTTCGAAATAGAAACAGAGAAAATTGCAAAAACGTTTCATGTTTATGTTAAACATAAAAAAATAATAAATTAATTCTTTATACGTCCCATTTATACATTACATCACTAAAAAACCTGCACTCATTAAAATTAATAACCTTAAATTATGTTGACAGGGTAAATTTCATAATATTAAACATTTTCTTTTTTTTCTTTGCATAAATACATTAATATAACCTAGATGGTAACCTTTATCTTGTAATGTTTCCGTCTGCTGTATGCAAGGTAACAATTTTTTATTTAATTTATAAGGAGAATAGAATCAGTTTTGATGTTCACTAGTAGGCACACTCTCTTTTTTTTCTTGTTTAGCCTCCGGTAACTACCGTTTAGATAATTCTTCAGAGGATGAATGAGGATGATATGTATGCGTGTAAATGAAGTGTAGTCTTGTACATTCTCAGTTCGACCATTCCTAAGATGTGTGGTTAATTGAAACCCAACCATCAAAGAACACCGGTATCCACGATCTAGTATTCAAATCCGTGTAAAAATAACTGGCTTTACTAGGACTTGAACGCTAGAACTCTCGACTTCCAAATCAGCTGATTTGGAAAGACGCGTTCATCGCTAGACCAACTTGGTGGGTTACTAGTAGGCACGCTGGTAATTATATCGTTTACAACTCTTTTTATCATTTGAAATGCTATGATTTACACAGCAAACTACGTGCCGCTTGATTTACTGGGTTCTCGCAGAGAAAATTAATAAAAATATAATATATATTAGAAACCTGAGTTTAATGGTCTGACTAAGTAGGCAATTGACAGAATACAGAAAAGAATGGACAAAAATATATAGCGAACTACCTTCCAAAAATTTGGAGAAGGTTGGAGAAATCACGGTTAAGAATTGAATTGAATTGATATTCTCAGAATATCAATAACGTTTTTTTTGTTTTTAAATTCACAATTTTAACGTTACCATGACTACTTCGACCCAAAAGCGATAAAGATAAAAATTTATTCCATCAAAAGAGTGGTGATTTATGTTTATAAATTGATTTGTAAATACAATAATTTTTATTTAGATTTTGGGGTGAAAAGGTAAAAGAAAGATCAAAATAAGAATAAAAAGGGATATTCTTCTTATTATAAATATACCACAGAAATTGACTGTAACCTACCTTTGCCTGAAAATTAGAAACAAATTTTTTTTATTAGAAGCGATTATTTTAGGTAATTTACATAATATACAGTAATTGAATAAGTTGGATAGTTACTTAAATGAAACAGAAAAATAATTGTTAAACAACGTTTAGAGATCAATATCTACTGGCCGGTTTGAATTTTAAATGAAAAAAAATATATATATTATGAATGTTTTCTATCATAACCATGTTAAACTTTTATCTCCACCCTTAAAATGTTTGTTCGTGGCGGAGACATCTTTTTGATTGGTTTTAGAGTCTTGTTGTCTTTTTTGTTTATCATTTTTGAGATAAATTTTGTTTACCCAGCCAATGTAAAAGACGTGCTTTAAGCAGCGATGGGCATTGTAGATTAAATGTTTTAATTGGTTTAGATATATTTAAAATAAATATATATGTATATCGGGATTGCCTAGATAATTTTTGTGATTTTTAATTTTTATTCTAAAATTCCCTTTAAAAATACTTATCAATAGTATTTTAGAATTACCGTTCATTTTTAAATAAATTTTTCTTTCTTCTTTATTTTACTGATGATTATTTAACAATCGAATTGGTCAGCTAGTGTTTCATTTTTCAATAAAATTATTTTAAACGGCTTTTTAAATCGTAATCTTGTTTTTCAATTTATTATTAATTTTATTTAAAATGGCTAAGCCATTCGACTGAAATAAAGCCGGGAGCGATGCTTTTAGAGAGAAATTGATAAGAGATTTTCGTTTTACATATTTTTATTTTATGTCTTTGTTTTTTTTTTTTAACGATAAACTAATAAAATCGAAATACTGACTAACTTTATTTTATAAAAAGTAAAATTAGTATTAGTATTAATTTTATTAGTGTTTAATTAGTAAATTAGTATTAAAATTAGTATTTACTATTTTTAAAAGTAAAAGTTAATAATATAAATATTTTATCAGAATTTTAGATAAAAATGACTACAACATTAAGCTGAAATTTTCATAATATAAAAAAGAAATTAAACATCTTTATGGATATCGATTACTTACTGGCGGTAAACATGCTAAAAATTTCATTATTTCATATATAGCATTAAATGAATAATACTTTTATTAGGGTATTATTTTTCACAAAATAAAATAAATTAATTTGTTGCCTTGAAACTTCTATTCTTATATTTTTATGGCCGTAATGAATTTAAAGAACGAGTTAAAATTTTAACTAATGAGATTGATTTTTCTGAAATTAATGAATTTTGTTATACAATCATTCTCTGGTAGATAGAGTTAAATCCCATATGTAGAGCTGGATATAATCTGCATTTGGTTGATTTCACTTGATGATTTGCAATAGTATATTCGGCTCACCCCACCGGGTCGGTCTAGTGGTGAACTCGACATCGCAAATCAGCTGATTTCGAAATCGAAAATTCTAAGGTTCAAATCCTAGTAATGCCAGTTACTCTTATACGGATTTGAATACTGAATCGTGGATACTGTTGGTCTTTGGTGTAGTTGGTTTTCAATTAACCACACATCTCAGAAATGGTCGATCTCAGACTGTACAAGACTTTTCTTTCATATTCCTGTTTAGCCTCCGGTAACTACCGTTTAGATAATACTTCAGAGGATGAATGAGGAGGATATGTATGAGTGTGAATGAAGTGTAGTCTTGTACATTCTCAGTTCGACCATACCTGAGATGTGTGGTTAATTGAAACCCAACCACCAAAGAACACCGGTATCCACGATCTAGTATTTAAGTCCGTGTAAAAATAGCTGGCTTTACAAGCACTTGAACGATGGAACTCTCGACTTCCAAATCTGCTGATTTGGGAAGACGAGTTCACCACTAGACCAACCCGGTGGGTTAGACTGTACAAGACTACATTTTATTTACATTCATACATATCGTCCTCTGAAGTAATACCTTACGGTGGTTCCGGAGGCTAAACAGAAAAAGAAAGAAAGTATATTCGGCTCGATGAAGAAGGCTGCTGTAAACCACTCCACTCCTCACTTTTATTAATAAGGCTGACATAAATTGAAAACCTTTTAAAACGTTTGAAAAAATGAGCTATTGGAGTTGGAAAATTTGGATGAGAGGTTTATAAAATGTTTTTTAAGAAAAGTTTCTGCTTGGATGAGAGGTTTATGAAATGTTTTTTAAGAAATGTTTCCGCTTTTGAAGGGGATTGTCGTAAACGATCCTCCTGAATTTTTTTTTAATCAACAGTTTATTTATTTTTATTTTAAATCACAGGTAGTCAAACATGTTCTTAATATTTAGAATAAAAATAATGATTATAGCGTTGTAGATATTGGTTATTTAATTATTGTTGTTTTTATTATAGTCATTTTTTTACTTAATTACGTTAAGTACGTTTTTATAAAATTTTCCGTTATCTACCGATGGGTATTAATTTTTTGTATCTGTATATTTCGGGAGTGACAAATATTAAATACCAGTTACCCTAATAGTGTATTGATACACATTTATTTTATTAATAATAATTAACATGGAAAATTTTCATATATCTCATGTAAAAACATCATTTCGTTATTTCCAGTTATATATTTTTCAACTTCATGTTTTAATTTTTAATTTTCCTTTTAGATAGCGCTATAGCTGTAGAAGGGAAAGTATTGTAATCGGTCCAATTTGGGCATATGCGGTTTTCACCGGATCTTGACGTATTGACACCTAAGGAACCCAAAAACCGGATGGAAATTTTCCGGATGTTAATGTGCCTGTATTTGTTCGGTGTGGCCTCTAAATCACTTTATATCTCCAGAACTACTGGACCGATTTTCACCAAACTTGATGAGATTACTTCTATGTATGAGGCATTGCTGCCATTAAATTTTCAACTTAAATGGTCAAGGGAGTGAGGCTGTAGAGCAAAGTCACCTTCACTATTTCGAAATTTTGCCTTATTAAGTTCATATTTTTTTTTAGGTACATTTGTTAATTAAAAAAAAAAAAACAAAATTTGCAAAAAAACTTTTGCAAAATCGCATCCGAACCTCAAAAAATGCTATAAACTAGTAGTTAATTTGACATATTGCGTCAGTAGTATCCCCTGTCAATACAAGGACCGATAGTCCGCCATCTTTGAATTTCCCTTTTTCCCTGTGGGAAATTCCCTTTTCTCTCGTTATCTTGGAACGGGAAATTTTTAATTCAACCGGTTTGCCAACTAAACTATTTTTTTTACATTATAAATATGAATTATTTATTTTATTTAATTAATATTTCAAAGGTTGGTAACACTGACGTACATTTTTTGTACTCGCCTGCCAGGTTGTGACGTCACAGGTTAGCGGTAGATTAAATAAATGAATAATATTTAAAGTTCAAAAAAATAATTCGGTCTGGAACTCGATTGCTCGGTTGGCTCGGTGTCTGGTGCGTTAACCCTCACGGCTACACCAATCTGCCGGACGTACAAGCGAAATCTGTTCTTTGTAAGTTGTGAAATTACAGTAGTTTAGTTAGTGCCGACCGTCGCCGTTATTACCGCTACACCCGCACGAATTAAATACGGCATACGCGCGCGCTTTAGTTAGAATCATTGAATTAAATAAACGAAAAAATATTATGTTTAAATAAAATCATAAATATTTTAAGATAAGTTCTGTGTGTGTGTAAGCCGTGCATCAGAAACAACCCACAGTAGGACTTTCCCGAATCCGCGGCTTAGCCGCGTGATGCGAATGTCCTACAACTGCGCCGTCAGCTTTTTTTTGAAAATTGTTCATTATCGTGATAGTTTTTGGAAAAATGTAATGAAATTATGGAAAAAAAAAATTATTAGAAAATATTCTACATCTACTTCTGAATAATTTTGTCATAAGAATATATATCGAACTGAATTTGTAAATTATTTTTATTTCGAATTAATGTGTACTGTATTTTCTTTGTTTAAAACATTTTTTTTTTTTGTAATATATTACATTTACTGTATTCGGGTTATATTATTAAATAAATAGGATTTTTTCATTTAGTTTATTATATGTTGATATTATCTTTAATCGTGGTGCATTATATAATATTTTCGTTTACATTACCAAGAGATTTTGATTTTCCAATGGATTCTTTATTGTACGATTTTGTTGTACAATTGAGGGAGTTGAAACCGGAAACCAAGATGGACATAACAGACCTTTGTCGAATTGATCGAGACTACAAGTGATTCTATACAAAGTTTGTTTTATTTTGCAATTTGATTCCATCCAATGTCTTATTGTAAACATATAGAATACTCTCTTTAGCTCTTGTCCTAATTTTTATCTTAAGTTTTTATCTTCATTATATTTCTCCATTTTCTTTCTATTTTTTTTTTCTAATCTGGACGTTTGTTAATTTGAAATTAAAACGAATCCTTCTATTTGCTTATTATTGAAGTGTTTTTACGAATAATTTATTTCTTATTATTATTATTTTTTTAACTTGAGTTTTAGATTTTCTACGTAGTTCTTAAATTTATCTTTATTTTCCTCAGTAAGTTATTCTGATTTGTGATGGATTCATCAGAATTGGATAAATTAATGAAAAAGTTTGGTTATATACTCTCTGACATTAGGTTCGAGTCCTATTGTTTACAGAATATGAAGTAAATATTATTAATACGAACTCGATCGCGTGTTCGGTTCGCTATTTCTTGGACAATTTTCGCACCAAACAATTTGAAATGCGCATAAAATCAATATTTTTTATATATTCCTTAAACACCTTTCCAAATTTTATTCCTTAATGTTACTTAGCTTCGGAGATATGAATTTTGCAATAAAAAACACATTATTACTACAAATATCTCGGAAACTATTAAACCGATTAAAGTTTTTCGAATCTTAAATTAATTGTAAAAAAGTACTTTCAGATGCGTTTGGTTTCATTTGAATATAGGCATTTTCCAATGAGATTTTTATTTTAGATAATTGCTAAATGTTATAAACAATAAAAAAATAGAAAAATGAGGTGAAAAAGTTTTTTTTTATAAGGAAATGTCACATTTTGTCTCTTCTTTCAATCTAGCCCAAGTAGACCCAGAAATCCCTGTATGGTCAAAATTTATGAATATTTGAGGTTTTTGCAGTGATTATTTTGCAATAACAGATTAACTTATAGCTTCCAGTTTGAAGTTAGGTTTTGTATATTAGAACTGTTTTTCCCCAAAATTTTAAGTAATTTGAGAAAAAACTAAAAAAGCTACAAATCTCAAAGGTTATTTCATTTTTTCGCGTTTTTTGCACTTTGTTAGCGTATTGTACGTGACCTAATTATGGAATCGTTATTTAAAATATCTCAATTTATTGGGTTAAGCGATTACCTAAAACATTTTTCTCTAAAGTGATTCCGATCGAGCTATAAGCGATTTTCGTCGGTCACTCGGGCCATTTTTTCAATTTTTCCCTTTTTGGAAACCTGATTCATGTTACTTTTATCGGTTACATTATCATGCCTAGTTACAGAGAGGTACGGAAGTTTTCGAAAAATCTGTTTTATATCTATTGTTTCAGGCCTAACTGGTGAAGAGTTTGAGGTAGTCAGTTAATAAGCTGCTGTATTTTAGTTAGCTTTGCATGCGTATGTGGTAAGGTATTTTAATTCAGTAAGAGGAAACCCACCGGGTTGGTCTAGCGATGAACGCGTCTTCCCAAATCAGCTGATTTGGAAGTCGAGAGTTCCAGCGTTCAAGTCCTAATAAAGTCAGTTATTTTTACTCGGATTTGAATACTAGATCGTGGATACCGGTGTTCTTTGGTGGTTGGGTTTCAACTAACCACACATCTCTGGAATGGTCGAACTGAGACTGTTCAAGACTACACTTCATTTACACTCATATATATCATCCTCTGAAGTATTATCTGAAAAGTAATTACCGGAGGCTAAACTGGAAAAAAGAAAAAAAGAAAATTCAGTAAGAGGAAGATAAGTGACCACTTCAATCTTCACTTTCCGTAGTGGCGCCTGATACGAAACCTGATTCTTGTTATGTCGAAAGTGATCTTCGGTTTGTGACGTATATTATTAATATCAAGTTACCAAATGACGTAATAAAAATTAAATGTTAAATTTTAGAGTCTAAGTGCGACTGTTAGGCAAAAGGCGTTTTCCTTTTCCTGCGGATGGTAGATAATTCGGAGCTCGACTGAATCAGTATATTTTAACGCTGTGGTCACTGCGATGTTATCTCCTGACCGCCATTCCGTTGTTAAATTTTAATTAATAGCAAATCTTCGTCTGCCTGTTCATCTAGAGATGTACAGATGTGGCATCGCAACTTTCTACTAGCCCCTAATCAAGAAAGTTACGCTAGAAATCTGGTAACTTTCAGAAAAATTATCATAAAATGAAAGTTAAATGGTAATGTTTATAAGGCTATCGTCAGAAAAATGATACCTTTAATGGACAAAAATTTTTCAGAAATAAAAATGTAATTAAAAACTAAAAAAAAATTCAATTAAAAAATTATTTTTTGTATTAATCTAAAAATAAAGGCCTTATTAAAGGAAGGTCTGTATTTAACACACTCAAAATATGTAAAAGGATGTAATACATACTTATAAATAATCTGTCCGTATTATAAATAAGTCTAATAAGTCAATATAAGTGTAAATGTTTAGAATTAGTTAAAAGTAGTTTTAACAATGCAGTGTAGTTTTTAAGCGTAACTCGAGCCCCAGATGAATCCAGTTATATTTCACCACTAAAGTTTCCTAAATACTGATCCCAGCTGTCAGTCTGTTGTTAGGCTTTAATTAACAGCACATCTGCTCCGGCAATTCTTTAATGTTATAATTTCCCATAATCATAGAAATACTGGACATACCTGCATATCGACCCCGAATTAACGATGATAAAGTAGTTAAAATCTGGATATTATCATACAAATCAACCAAACATGTAACTATTTTCACAGATTTTTTGAAAAACAATAATTATAAATGAATTTTAGGTTTTTATTCAATTAGTAAAGCATTTTACTGAAATGGATGTATATGGTATTTTGTGTGTGTATGCGCGCGCCCGCGCGCACGTGTGTGGTACAGTAGTTACGGAAAGGTTGATACAATTTTTACGAATATATTGTCCCGTCTCTTTCTATCCTAAATTTGATCTTTGTTATATGGCCATAAATCAAAAAGTAAACGGACTTTTTTTTAACTAAAACTAAAAATTGATTTTTTGACGAATCTGTTGTGAGAAATTACGTAGTTTTTTATTTCCCTTATTTTACT
Organism: Lycorma delicatula; assembly: GCF_047948215.1. Lineage (NCBI taxonomy): Eukaryota > Metazoa > Arthropoda > Insecta > Hemiptera > Fulgoridae > Lycorma > Lycorma delicatula. The sequence continues at coordinate 125,271,333 of NC_134459.1, read as the reverse complement.
TATTTATTTAATACTATTTAAAAAATTCAGTACAGAAGTTAGGATTAAATAATATATAATTTTTTTATGATTCTGCTCCCGAAATAAAAAAAAAATTGTTAGAGAGCAAACGTAGCCGCCATTAATTAAATTTATAATAATACGAAAATGTTAAGTAAGATAATTTCAACAATACAAAGAAAACTTACAACACAACTAGTTTCCATTTAAATTTAAATAATTTAAATTATTTAAATGATAATCTTATGGTAGATTAACAGATCTATATAATTAAAGTTTTGGAACTCAATGTAATAGACGCCTATAAAAATTAATTTGTTAATAGGTATAAGTCCTAAACCAGTATTATAAATATAGGGTCTATTATACACAGCATAATACTGGGAATTTGAATTTAGAAGTGCCTAGTTTTATAAAAATAACAGAAGTAAAAATAAAACAAATATTTATAAGCAAATAATATATTTTTAACACATAAATTTTTTACTGTTAAAATTTAATTAAAGACAAGGGTTTTGATTTAAGAATTGGTAAAAAATGAGGTTTATTCAAACGGATTCTGAATAAAGAATTCGTAGAAATTATTAAAGGTCACAAATAACAACTGCTGTATAACTCCAAACAATTAATCTTTAGGCTAAACGTGGCTGAACACCAGTGTAGAATACTTAATTTTTTAATTTATAAAAAAAGGTGTCTAAATTATTCTTTAAGAGTATTATAAATCTATTGATCATATTTCAGATTTTTATCACCAAATATATTTCAACGTGTTTTATATAACTGTAAAATAAAAATATTTATACTTGTATTTTAAGAATTTATTTATTTTCTCTAAAACCAATTTAATAAAATCTCATGCGTACAACACATGACTTCCTTGTACACCTATTAAATTACATATACACATTTTATTAAAAAGAAAATTACATAAAATTTTATTTGATTAATAAATTTTATCATTTTTTATTTTTATTATTGCATTATTATTTATCGTAATTTTTTTTATAATCGGAGGTTAATAAATAATAATTATTAATAAATCAATATATAAAAAAATAATTAAATAAAATGAGAAGAAAACTGATTCGAACCGATAAGTCCCATTGTTAGATCCAAATATTTCATTGATAAAAATTTTATTTGGCTATAACTCTGGAACCAATGAAAATAAGTACCACTTATGATATATAGATAGAAAGCTCTCAATGAGTACAGTTAAGAAAAAGTCAATGTCAGTCAAATTCCAAATTGTTTGGATTTTGAGCTTTTTTGGACACTTTTGTTTGGTCCAGTCGATTCCAGTCAGCTAGTCGAGTTTCACAACTAGATGTTACAACAGACGTCATGCCGAAACTAGTCAAAATGGATTTAGGGATGATAAAAATGGATATTTTCGTTGAAATTTGAAAACCGAGATTTTTCGTTATCGCTATACTTCCTTTACTTGGTACAAAGAAGTAAAAAGAGCGATTACAATGGGGGTTTTCAGTAGCAGTTCTCCTGTTAATTTTAACAACCAGCAATGTTGAAAATTTAAAAAAATTATGTATTTTATTAGAACTTTTCTTTTTTGTAGGAAACAAGTAAGACTTAGAATAATTAAGATCTGGATCTTAAGAACGGGATAAAAATCTTTTTTTCTGATGGTCTGCGGGTTAAGTTTATTGACTTTAGTAGTTTCTATTACCACCGCAACTTTATGTATATGTAGTGTATAATGTTAAAAGGTTATCGCTCATAAACTGGAAACTGGTATAGCTCTAAAACTGGAAAGTAATAACATCTGATTTATGTAAGCATATACATTAAAAACAGACGAATCTTAATCTACCTTACCAAAGTCGTGTCATTTGCATATAATTTCAGTTAAGAGCTCAGTCAAGTAGCCTACACTTCTTATCTTCTTTGTTGTAAAGTAGTTTAACACGTCTTTGTAGAAGTGATTCTTACAAACTTTTTTCTTTTTCTTCTTATTATTATTATAGTGTGCAAATCACCATTACGAACGTTTACTAGAATGTACTTAGTAAAAACAGATTTACGAGTATTTGAATTAAACAATATTTTACGATATTATAAAGTTTGTGAGCGGATTATTCATACTCTTATCGTAGGAAAGTGAAATTAAGCCTGCCAAATTTAGTTTGCACTTCACTGATTTTAATTTTTAAAAATTAACGATGAAATATTTTCTTCGTAATTTGGTATAACTGATATACGTTTATTTAAATTTGATAATTTATAAATAATTACGTTATTTTACGTTAAAATTTTATAATTGTTTAAATATAGATACGTAGTATATTGTTAAAAATCAAACACAATTTAAAAAAAAGAAGAAAATTACTGTTTTTGATTTTTATAACCCCCATAATATATTAATATAAACCCATAATATATGGGTTTACCTAGAACTTGATTAAAATTAGCACTAATCGGTCCTTTGTCCAACTTTCCACTTTTAGTTTTTGAAAATCTATGCAAATTATTTTTGATCAATTGCTTGGATACGTTTTGTGAACAGTGATTCATACGTAATAGAATTAGCACAAAATTTATTTTTTACTTCCTTTTACGAAGTATTGTAATCGCGAAAAAAATTCGGTTTTTCGATTTCAACGGAAACTTCCATTTTGACTAGTTCGGCGTGACGTCTATGCATACGTTTGTATCTCGCATAACACAGAACCGATTAGCCGGAGAATGTTGGAAGTTTGGAATTAGGACTGTTGTACCATCTAGTTGTGCACCTCCCCTTTTGATTGCAATCGACTGGACCAAAAGTGTCCCCAAAAAAGCCCAAAATCCAAACAATTTGAATTTTTTCTTAACTGCAGTAATAAGCCCTCATTGAGAGCTTTTCAACGATATAAGTGGTACTTATTTTCATTGGTTCCAAAGTTGTAGCCCAATAAAAAATTTTAATTAATTAAATATATGGATCTTAAAAGGGGAAGACAGATCGGCGAGAATCCGACATCATTTCCTTTTTTTTTAACTTTTTTTTATTTTAAATATATTGATTTATTAATAATTATTAATCTCTGATTGTAAAAAAAATTACAATAAATAATAATTCAGTAATAACAAAAAAAAATATGAAAAATGATATCCACATCAGATTTTTTAATTTTAAAATGTTGGATTTCTGCTGTTCGTTACTAATCAAAATGTTTTGATCATTCAAAGTGTAAGCAAGCCTTTTATTTATGATTCTTGGAATTATACATCATCTTCGTTTTTTTTTTTAAATTGCATTCTATTCTGAGATACATACATAAATCTAGTGAAAAGCTAGTAATTCTAAAGTAGTGTGTGTGTTATTTTATTTTATCATAACGATTAGCACTATTGTAATCTTGTCTCCGCACAAATTCAACATGATAAGAATCGGTCGTTTATCAACGTATACCTTACTTCATTGTAAAACAATTTCATGTTAAAAAAAGTGAATAAAAAATAGGAGAAAAAAAAAGAACTGTGAAAGGTCGCAATTTCATGATCATTTTTCTCCTAATAATCTGGTTCGGATTTGTACGTGTCAGAACTTTAATAATTTAAAAAAAAATTACATAGGATAAAAATGATGTAATACATTTTTTCACGTTTTTAGCTCTCGTAAAATGTTTAAACTCTTTCAGTTTAAAGAAACAAAAATGGGTGTACTACGGAAAACTAATTTACGCTCAATTTACATTAAAATGGTAAAAAATCTTAAATCAGTTTTTGCTGATTTATTATGGAGAAAATCTTTCTTTTTATAAATGTTAAATCAAGTTTTTCAGTTTTACTTCTATCGGTGGTGTATTTTATTTATCGAAAAATTACATTGAATAATTAATTTAATTTAAATGGTAGTTGTTGAAGAGGGGAAAAACTAGAAATAAAACGTATGCTTTATGAATTTAAATTAAAAATAAGTGGAAATATATATCTCATTTTGTGTTAAAAAACGCATATGGACGAACTTCATGATTTTTATTTTTTTATTTTTGAAATTAATGTTTCATCAAGAGATATGGGTCAATAAAACCACCGGGGTTTATTATGTTAAATTTAAAAAAAAATTATTTATTTAAAAACATTAAATCGATTCTTAAAAGGAATGATTGCATTACTAATTGAAATTTTTCTTTTATTCAGATTTAGGAAATCCATACGGGCAGGAAGATTCGTGCTATCAGATTTTTAATTATTAGTTGTAACTCGAACCAAATGTATAATCAGTGAAGTTCAGTTAAGATATACGTTCACAGTTAAATATAACTGCTAATAAATAAATGTGCTCGTAAAATATTATAGGCCGGCAGTTTAAAAAAAAGCATACTTATTCATTTTAAAAGTGAAGTAGTAGTTAAGAAAAAAACATTAATAGCTTATAAGAAAAAAAATCAAAGGAAGTGGTTGGCGGATTGCATTAACATGTATGACAGTATTAGTTCGACCGCAATTGCAAGAGTATAGACATGTACTCATACCCTTTTTTGTCTTTAGTTAAAAACCATTTGCTAAGCTTTTTTTTTGTTATCTATTTATGGCTGCTTAATTTTTTTTCTTTTAAATTTCGGCCGCTGTTTAGTCTTTCGCTAAACGTCAAAGCTGCAATTATTGAAGACTGAAAGAAGGCAATCTGTAAATATTGCTTTGCTCACGTATTATTTTGTCTTTCATCATGTTACAAAAAACCTAGCTTGTTTTTTTTGTAATGTTTTAATATCCAAGGTCAGCAATGATTATTTCCTTTGTCGTTTGAAACAAATAATAAAACAAAAAATATTACTATAGAATTTTAACAAAGTATTTTCGTAAAAAATAATTTTCGTTGTAATTTTTGTGATGTCTGAACTCCGGATTTCAGATATATAACTAATTTGTATATTATTTCCTACAAAAATATGAAAAAAAACTACATATTAAAATAAAAAATTGTGACTAAAAAGTAGGAAAAAAATAATTTGAGGTCGCAGTTACATGATCATTTTTTCTCAATAATCTGTTTCGGAAATGTACGTGTCAGAACTTTAATAATAAAAGTAAATTTACATAGGGTAAAAATGATGTAATATATTTTTTCACGTTTTTAGCTCTCGTAAAATGTTTAAATTCCTTCAGTTTAAAGAAATAAAAATGGATGGTAATTTATGCTTAGTTTACATTACAATGGTAAAAAATCTTAATCAGTTTTTGCTGATTTATTATCGAGAAAACCTTTTTATAAATGTTAAATCAAGTATGCCAGTTTTACTTACTCGGTGGTATAAATCATCCGTGGTTTATATATATATATTTTTTTTTTTTTTGTGCAGTTGTATGAGTGTGAATGTGTGTTTGTGTATATGTATTTACAGAGTTTATGTTTAAAATGTTATTACAGTACTTAATTGTTTAACACAAGTTGATCAGGTGATCAAGTTCCATTATAAAGTCGTATATACTATAATCTGATGTTGCTCAGCCTTATTATGGACTCTACTTATAATACAATATACCATCCGATTTTTCCCTTCTCAAAAGGGTGGGGTTTAAGAGCAGTGCATTTTATTTTTATTTCTTGGTATTTCTTTATGCTATTAGTTGCAAAGCGATTTAGTTGATTACTGTTTGAAGAATGTCATCATATCCAAGTAAAAATTGTACTGCGATCGGAGGAGTAAATTGAAATAATTTAGTTATTTGTATTTATTATTACAATATCATTCGTATCATAATTACATTAAACTATCTTTAGTTATATTAATATATGTTAACGTAAGAAACTAAATCAATTTTAATTCGATTATTACAATAGTTTACCTTGAAATCATCGAAAGTTCTGGATATGAGAGTACTAATAAGAATTCTAATATATCTGTTTTCATTTTGTATTTACATTGCAGAAGTTTACACCGGTATATACGATCTAGTATTCAAATCCGTGTAAAATTAACTGCCTTTACTAGGATTTGAACGTTGGAACTCTCGACTTCGAAAACAGTTGGTTTTCGAAGAGGCGTTCACAACTAGACCAACCCGGTGGGTTAGGTGTTGATATACTATAACTATGTTTATTAACATGGACGAATCTGTATAATAATGATTTACTGTTTGTTTTCGTGGGAAGTCACCATTGGATGGCCCATTCCATCTAATATTTTTAACATATTATTTACTTACGTTTCGTCAGGAGATAATACATTTTTGTACTACAGAAAAAAAGCCAATCTCATAGCTCAGTAGATAGCGTCTCGGCATTTTGTGGGGAGGGCCCGGGTTCAAATCGCGGTCAGGCATGGCATTTTTTCATACGCTCACAACTTCCTAGTGCTAATGACTGTAGTGTTGATGCTGGCTCTTTCATAATATATATATATTATGATATATGTTGATATATATATATAATGAAAAGTAATTTAACCGTTACTTGTTAATAACATAAAAATATTTAAATTTTTATAATCCATCCAATTCTTCTGCAATTCATTTTTTCGTAGGGATAATCACTTTTAGTATCACAATCTAAATTATAGCAAATTTTTCTATCATATTACTTATTAACGGTTCAAGATTTAAATAATCAGTTTCAACTGTTTTTACTTTTTCACAATAAGCCTTCCAATGAATGATCTTTATTTAATTGATTTTATTGTTAGTTCATTTCTGAACATCTAACATAAAAGAATTTTGTTATGACTAACTACATTGACTTCTATAGCTAACCATCTTGATTTGAATCAAATGGTAGTAAGACGGAATTCTAAGTACCTGAAGTCCACGTTTTTCTAAACGTTTTTAGAAATTGATACCTCCCCGTGCAGTTTTATGTAATTTAATTAATTCATGCCATTGTAGTTTTAGCATTGTAGAAGTGAATGAAATACTGTTCTTTACCAGTTGGCCGGTCTGTCATAAAATCTTTCTTGGAGTTAGAATTCGTAGCTTTATCAACTAGTGTGAGCTGTAATAATGAGACATTATCAAAACCTACCCCTGTCTTGGAGGAAGTGGGAATTCAATGCAGATATAGTTAAAATGTTTTACCCTCATGTCATGATAATTAGTTAAACTGGTTTTTTAAGTAAATATCCCGTTTGGAAGAATCCCGTTTCTCCTGTAACAGATTATTATCATTATTATTATACGATTACACTAATTAAAGGTTTAAGTCCTGTCATTGGACTGTGACTTCCTTGTCAAATGTGAAGTTAAAATATACGATTTTTCGAAAAAACTAGTTGAACTTATTTTATTTTTTTGTAATAAATACTTGCGTTTAAATATTCTTTTCCAACGGCTTTCATGTTGCTCAATTATAAATTTCCTGTTATTTTCACTTTTAAATCACTTGAAACTTAATCATTTTAGAATAACCACGAACAGTAGTTTCAATAGTTTTATGAGAACGTGAAGAGTATATTTATTTTAACTAAAAATTAAGTTATACTTTTTAAATCGTAGAGATGCTTGCAATTTCTTCATTTGGAATTATTAGCGGTCGGCCTTCCTTTTTGAGAAAAAATGTATTTTTGACATTTTTCTTTCACTTAATTAATAATTTAATATCAATTAACCATGATCCAATTATTTCTTAATTAGTTCCGATACGTAGTATGACGATATAATAATTATTTTATTATTTCTCGGAATAATGGAAATGAGCAAAACAAGAAAAAAACCATTTCATATTCTTTGTTCCAACGTACGTGGATTTTTAATTAAATACGAATAATTTTCTAATGAACAGAGTGATTATCAGTACACTGCAAAATCTACAGCGCTCAACTGGTAAGGGGAACCAAAACGCAAAGTATTTCCAGTCCGGAAAATATACTAATATAACTTTTTCTCCATGACTAACTAAGCTGGAAAAAACCTTCTCATTTACATAAACATAACATATTCGACTAACAATTTGATTTGTTTTTTGAACGAAAAAATGAAAAAATTCATTTTCTAGGAGATTAGTGTTTGTTTTATTCCTTTTAAATATAATTTATATTCAGGTGGATGAAGGTAAAATATATAAGTTTAAATCAAATGCACAACGAACTTAATATAAAATATATTTATCACGTTCAAATTTATGTGTGATAAATAATTATAATATTATCTATTAACTAAAAAGTAATGTACAGTTTGTATATAGATGTTTAAAAAAAATAAAAATTGTTAAAATCATAATTTTAGTTTATGCCAGTTCAAATTAATACATGACAATTTATTATATATTTTAATCAAAGATTCGATTCTAGATAAACGAATATTCTTTACACATTACCCGATAATATAAATGAATAATAAATTTATTCTACAAAAAATAGTGGCCGCCCGATTCCCAAACCACAAATCATACGCAGTTCCTTTCTCTGACCATACCCAAATTATAGAATAGCCAGAAAATGACTACCAGTAACTATCGGAATCCATGTTTTACACTACCTACTCTCAATTCTCAATTGTTTTATTAGAATAAATTAGAAAACTAAAAGATACTCATATAAAATGAAATATACCGTTCTTTTCAAAGTGCAAAATAGTACATTATCTGTGATCAACACTACTTTAATAACTACTAATTATCAAAATTTGAACAAAAAAAAATTTATTTGTAAAAAAAAAAAATTTATTATCGAAAATAATTTAAATATGTTTAAATTAAAGAGAGTAAAATTCTAATATATTCTTCAGAAATCGTATTGTTGTAATTTTTTTACCATGGGAAAACAGCTGAAATGAAACTAAGTTTGCCTTGAATGTTTCGCATATACAGGATCGGTATGTAAGATTTAAATAAAAACATCAAAGGTTTATTATTATCAGATAATACAAATTTTAATATAGCTTGGTAAAGGATTTCAAAAAAAACTTTAAAAAAAAATGGATTTGTATTCATGAATAAAAAATTTATGAGTTTGTAAGTTCATGAGTATAGACGCACCGGGTTGGTCTAGTGGTGAACGCATCTTCGCAAATCATCTGATTTCGAACCAAAAGTTCCAACGTTCAAATCCTAGTAAAGGCAGTTTCTTTTATACGGATTTAAATACTAGATCGTGGATATCGGTATTCTTTGGTAGTTTGGGTTTCAATTAACCACATATTGCAGAAATGGTCGACCTGAGACTGTACAAGACTACACTTCACTTACACTCATACATATCCTCTGAAGTAATACCTGATAGTGATCCCCGGAGGCTAAACAGGAAAAAACGTTCATGAGTATGTTTTTCGCGTGTCTTTGCGCGCTCCCACACACACACGATCGCAGTTTTGTTTTCACGCATCAGTTGTTTTTAAACATTCACATAAGTGACCTGCAAAATAAAGCAGTGAAGTCAGTTATCTTCAACACATTTATTTGTATCGACTAAATCCGGGTTAATGTAATGAGAGTGAAACATTTGAATTCTGATCCGATTCCTGAAAAGATTCTAGCATTATTTATCGTTTCAGTTATCCATCTTATTACCATTAAAGCAAAAGAAAAAACGTGAAATATAAATAGTCAAAACTTGATTTAAACTAGACTTACTTTTATTCTTTTATTTAAACTAAATTGCTTTGATTTCACAGAAATGCTATAATAATAAATGAAAAGTAAAGGTAACCAAAAATATGATTTAGTGCAATCACTTTTAAACATGACAAGATTAAACAACAAACTTCTTTTTGAAATACTAGGCCACTTAAATTTATTTTTTATATACAGTTTCTAATTTAACTGCTGTAACTAAAGACTTTGGTATATATTACAATAATTTTCAACAAAAAAGATTGCTTTAAATAATTTTTCCGCTTTTTCTTATCACTGTAACATTTGTAAAGGAGCAGGCGTTACTAGTAAAGCGTCATTTTTAAAGTTACAGCAGTCGTTGATTACTGTTAATTTTTGTGAAAGAAATTATTTTAAACAAATAAGTACATTAATCATATCAGAATACAGATATATAAAAATGATATTCGGATCACGTCAGAAATAATATTTTTTTCTATTATGTCGGAAAAAATGGGGATTATATTTTTTTTTCAATACACTCGCGCGCGCGCGCGCGCGCACACACACACACACACACACACACACACACACACACACACTTAGCCTATAATACTATAATACTTATGCGTATCTATAATGATTTGTTAAAGCTAGATAAAAAAAAAGGCAGCCAAAATAACATATTTGACAGTGACGGAACGAGTTTTATAACTAGCTATATATAGTAAAAGTTAAAAAGATTTTTGTGTGTGTATATATATATATATATATATATACACACACACACACACCAAATGACGTGGTATATACCAAATACATAAGTGGTATATATACACCAAATTACTTGTCGAAGAAAATTCACGCATTTAGTCACACCAAATTACTTGTCGAAGAAAATTCACGCATTTAGTCATGTTCAGAACCATCCACAATCCACAAAAATTGATTTATCAATTTAACTACTTGCATCTTATGCGCAACAACCAAATTTAATATGAACGCTAAACCTTCATTTATTTTTTAACAACGTTAATATATTGTTATTCAATGTTAAGTCGCTAATATTGTCTTTCAACATTTTAATTATAAAATATGTAAGGGCGTTATACATAGTGTTTATACGGGTCTCGGATAAAATTTATTTTTCTATTTATCTTAACAAAGAATTTTTTTTTTTTACTAGCGACAAAGTATAAAAATTTTTAAATTATCGACTCAAGTTATATTCATCTTAATTTTTTCCCTTGATCAGACGGTGGGAAAAATTAATAACAAATTAACCCTGTAAATAACAGATTTTGTTTCCTTTTTGTGTATATAAAACAACATTTATGAATAAAAAAGTTATTTTTTAAAATTATCAGTTTATTATTTAATTACTTCCTTGTACGAAGTAAAGGAAGTATTCTTATCGCGAAAAATTTCGGTTTTCAGATTTTAATGGAAACATCCATCTGACCATCCCTGAATCCATTTTTAGTTTCAGCGTGACGTCTATACGTACGTATGTATCTCGCATAACTAAAAAATGAATAGCCGAAGGATGTTGAAATTTTGGATTTAGGCCTGTTGTAATATCTGGTTGTGTACCTTCCATTTTTATTGCAATCGACTGGACCAAAAGTGTCCAAAAAAAGCCCGAAATCAAAAAATCTGGATTTCGGATTTTTGTTAACTGACCTTCATTGAGAGCTTTTCAAGGACATATATCATAAATTATACTTATTTTCATTGGTTCCAGAGGTATAGCCAAATAAAATTTTAATTTATAAAATAATTGGATTTTAAAAGGGGAAGGCTCAACACATCGGTTCGGATCCAACATCATATACATATATATTTTTTAACTTTTTTTTTAATTTTAATATATTGATTTATTAATAATTATTAACCTCTGATAGTAAAACATTTTTACAATAAATAATAATTCAATAATAACAATAAAAAATAAATAAATAAAAAATAGAAGTTATTAATGAAGTAAAATTTTATGTACATTTCATTTAAAAAAAATGTGTATATGTAATTTAATAGGCGTACAAGGAAGTCATGTGGTGTTCTGATCACATTTTTTTACTACTATTCTTTTAAATATATTTTTATTAGAGATAAAAATTAATATTATTGTGAGAATACATCTACTCTTTTCCACTATAACACACATACATCTACATAAAATTGATAGGTGAGCACTAGTGTCTTCTTGCGTATGTATTACTGTACCCTGCCCCTCGTAATTAACGTAATCTGTGTAAGATATTCGTCTACGCGAGCCTATAATACTTGTGCGTATCTTCAACGCAGGATCTCTTGTAGTGTGAAATGCGTTAATCTACGTGTTAAAGAACGGCAAGACCGTACCTTGTGTTGTACATGTAGTGTTTTTAAACCTCTTCTTTCTCTCTCTAAACGTGTAAATCCCCACCCATCTTCGCGAGCCTAACTTGTTTTTGTTCATTTTCTGATGTAATAATAGATTAGGAAAGGTAGTATACTCTCTGCAAATTCAATTTAAAATTTATTCAAAAGACAACAATAGTTGTACGTGTAACATCTGTAATCCCTGTTAGAGAAATGAGAATCTATTAAAATACGTAACAAAATTTATCTGTATTTTTTTATTGTTAATATTGTCGGCAAGTTACGTAACAGATACAATTTAGGAATTAACCAATCCTGAATGTTTCTTTGGTAACTTAAGCCAAAATTAGAATTCATATTAGTAACAACACACTATTTTTTGTGTGTTTTTTTTTTTAAGTTTATAAGCTTAAATAAAAGTTGCCACATCGC